>NW_026527407.1:0-48475 GCF_022682495.2 Desmodus rotundus | reverse complement strand
CACGGCCTCCCGCCCCGAAAGTGGGTTGGGCGATGTGGGATGGGATGTGGTGTGCGTTAGGTGTCTTGGTTTAAACGTCTCTCTCCGTCTGTACGTGGGATTTGGCTTCCGCTAGGTACTGAGTCAACTCCTTGAGCGTGGGTGGAGCCTTCGCTCTAGTTTTACCGAACCCCCCCCTCCCCGAGGGCTTTGGACCGTTTCCCAGACGCTACCTACCGACGTTCCTTTGCTCCTGGAATACTCTCTCCTTCAACTCACCACTCTGGAGGGTGGGACTCTGCTTAAGCCCCACTCCCTCCATGGTCTTCCTATCTGCCGCATTCTTCCTAGTGCGTTTGAACAGGAAAGCATAAAATAGGTGAACATGTGGTTTTTAAAAGGTGGTGGTCCAGCCCTGGCTGGTGTGGCTCAGTGGATTGAGTGCCTAGCCAGGGAACCAAAAGGTCGCTGGTTGGACTCCCAGGCAAGGCACGCGGCTGGGTTGCGGGCTGGGTCCCCAGTTGGGGGCGTGGGAGAGGCAACGGAGAGATAGACGTATCACACGTCGATGTTTTTCTCCCTCCCTTCCCTTCTTTGTAAAAATAAATAAGTTTAAAAAAAAAAAACAAAGAAAAGAAAAGGCTGTGGTCTGAATGAAGATCAGGATTTGGGTTTGCGTCTTCACTTACTAGTTTGGTGACTTCGGAATAATCGCTTAAACTCAATGAGATTTAATTTCCTCATGTGAAATGTGGGGATAACCGTGCCTGCCCCACCTTCCTCCTTTGAGGATTAAATAATAATGCTCCTAGTTTTTTGAGCAACATCTATAGACCGGGAAATTTTGTTACCATATCAGTAATCCTCAAGACAATCTTGAACTAGAATTTATAATTCTAAAGGCAAGTATTGTGACCCTCATTTTATCAATAAGGAGCGGAGACTAAGGTCTTAAATTGGCCAGAGCTAAATTGATGTACCAACTTCGGAACCTGACACTTTTCACGACCATACGTAGGCTACTTGTGAAAGTCTTGGCTTGTTGTTGTAGTCCACTATTGAATTTTTTACAATCTGCTTGAATTAATATTTTGTATATATCTGCTTTTTTCACTAGACTGCCATCTCCTAAAGAATAGAGAAGACGCCTTTTACAGGGTTCTGTTCTAAATATCTTCTAATACAGTTCCTGCATCCAATAGGACTTTTTTTAAAAACAAAAATGCTTATTGAACTATAAAAGGAAAGAACGAGACAGAAGAGGTTGACATGAAGTCCACAGCATGCCCGGTTTCAGTCACTGACTGCTTTATTTTTTTTTTATTTTTTTTGAGGGCTCTAGGCTTCTCCATCTTTTTCCTTAAAAAGCCCTGGCATCCAAGTCTTGGTTCATTCTTGTGTCATTCGGCATCTCTTCAAGCCATATTTTCTTCCTTTAAGCCCGTGTTATCTCAAAACATATGCCTTTGGCTAAAGGAATGGGTCCTGAGCTCAGACACCAAAAGACAGATGTCATAATCAACATCCTTTCCTATTCAAGCATTGTGTCCAAAGTATTTTGAAACATGTATTAGGTAGAACCATGCCTTGTTTGAACAATAGCTCCATCACTAGGTACATAATTTTGGGCAAGTAACTTTACCTCTCTGAGCATTAGTATTTTAATTCATAAATTAGTGAAAATAATACCTCTCCTAAAATTGTTGGGAGGATTATTAAATGAAGTGCCAAGAGGCCAATAATTATTATTTAGAACTAATTATTCAATAAATGTTAACTTCAGTCCCCCACTTGCCAATTTCCACTTCTCTGTTAAGATTGGGTATTATTATCCTACTTAAAAACGTTAAATGACATTGTATGATGTCTTATGGTTTTAGTAGCACTTTAACATATTCTTATTTAATCCTTATAGAAGTCTTTGTTTTGCATTTCTTTAGTATGAAGAAACAGGCTAAGGGAAGGCAGAGTGATTAAGCAGACTACAACCTCTCCGAAAATTATTCTGTGCTCCAGCGACTTCACTCCACCTATAACCCTAGAGAAGTCTTGCACACAGGAGTGCATGCCAGGAGACTCGTAGGAGAATGTTCATGGCAGCGTTATTTATAGCAGCAAGACATGAGTAAATCAATCCTAGAATTGAGGTGCGGGTGTACAAAGTCTTCATACAGTGTAACATCACTTTATAAAGATCGAAACCCAGCAAAATTAAGCAATCCATCATTTAGGGGAATTCACATTCCTTTAAAATATACACTCTAGATCAGGGGGGTCAAACTCATTTTTACCAGGGGGCCACATCAGCCTCGCGGTTGCCTTCAAAGGGCCGAATGTAATTTTAGGAGTGCGTAAATGTAACCACTCCTCAACAGCTAAGCGAGAGCTCGGCGCTGCTGCCAGGTAGAAACACGGTGCCGGGCTGGACAAAACAAGGTGGCGGGCAGGATTCGGCCTGCAGGACATGTGTTTGCCGCCTGTGCTCTAGATGGTCACTTTAAAGAAAGGCAGGGGAGTGGGCTAGGAAAAGGCCTCAAAAGTAACTTCAAACTATAGTGGTAATAGTTTACTCAAGTTAAGTGGTAGGTCCATGGGTGATTGTTTCATCATTATGCTTCATAACTTAGAAAAAAAATGTATTGTTGAATAGGTAACAGATGTTACATAAACCAGCAGCTGAGCCAGAAACTACATTCCTGGTCCCTGATTCTCTTAGCTGGGCTTTGTCTACAGCAATGCCTCCCTGCTGCTGGTTCAAGTTCCTAGAAACCACAGAGACATACAGCAAATAGTGGCTAATAATAATGACAGTCTTGTATTTACTGACCCCTTCCTAAGTGCCAAGCCTTGACTAGGTGCTTTATGCACATAATCTCATTTCATCCTCACATCAACTCTCCAAGGAAAGCACCATGTCTACATTAATTTCGTAGATAAGGAAACTGAGGCATAGGAAAGTTAATCGGCTAGTTCACGGTAACCCAGCTTGAGCAGTAAAGCCTGACTGACTGAAGTTTCGAGCCAGTGCAGAAGTCTGCATCTGGGCATCTAACCATCATGGTGCTCTGTCCCTGTGGATAGTTCTGGCCTCAGAGAGATCTACTCCTATGCACTCTCTTTAGAGATGAGTTTGAAGCTTGTGCAGGTAAGAATATTGAGTTTTCAGAAAATTGTGCCCATGAAGGAATATTGGGCAATACATGTCCTTTCATATGCAGAAAAATAGCTCATATGAGATGTTTGGAAGAGATGACTATGCCATATCCAGAAATCTCACGGAGCTCTGCCCTCTGGGAGACATTTAGAAAAAGACAGACATGTACTTCTTGGAAATGTTTGAGCCTATATTTAAATTCTGAACCAAAATAAAGACTTCAGAAAAGTTTTCTTTACCTTAATTCTAAAAGAATCTGAGGTGAGGGGCCCAATATTTGGCTTCTCCCAGTTGGGGTGCAGATCAGCCTTGAGATTTATGTCCTGGAGGGGAGAAGGCCCTTGGAATTCTGTGCCTGGGAGGAGTGGACTTTTTCCTTCCTCTCCCTTCCCCAGTGTTGCTAAGAGTAAAATCCAAATGCCATGGCTGGAAACAGGGATTTCAGGGGCAACCCTGGGGGGTTCTGCCTCCAGTAAAAGATCACCAGTGTTCCCCTGGAAATCCAGCAACATCTATCAATAAACCAAACTTTTGCGCCTATAAATTCACCCCACAACAAAAATCCTGGCTCCTGTTAGACGTAATATATATGACTAATTAACCAGAGCACCTGTGTGGCACAGAGTTCCAAAGTCCTTTTCCTAGACCATTGGGTGAAGTTAAGGCTCATTTTGAAAGGTTCTTTCCCCTAGATTAAATCCTGAAACCAGACTGTTTAGATGGAACATAGCAGTGTGGAAATCCTATCAAAAAGGTCAGGACAGACGGTAGTCCCCAGGTGCCACCCTGTATGGGGCGGGGTTAAGCACAGACTTCAGAGATACCTCACCTGGGTTCAAGACTTGGTGCTGCTGCTCACAGGCAAAGCAACCTTGAGCCAATTTCTCATTTTTTCCATGCCTCAATTTCTTATCTGTAAAGTGGGTATCATAATAATTCTTACTTTGTGAAATGAAATGAGGATTAGCTGAAATAACACATGGCAAATGCTGAGAAGAGTGCCTAGTGCAAGTGATAAGTGAGGTTAGCTATTATTGTGATCGACACAAAGGGGACCCTAGCACGTGTCTTGCCTACCAATTAAGACAAATCAATTCTCTCAAAGACCTGAGGGCTCAAGCTCCCTGGATCAGCACCCAAGGCTCCCTTTCTCACTCATTAACTCAAGTCAGTCGCTGTTGCTGGGTTCCCAGGCCAATCACTGGGTGTTTTCCTCTAAGTACAAGAAGAAACCATTATCCAGGCCAGCTCTTTTCTTTTTTTTACTGTAAAGCTAGACTGACCATCTAGCTTTAAGTTTTTACATCTTCTTACATCCCACACAGACTATGAGGCCCACCCAGTCTGTCTTCTTTGAAGGACCCTGCAGTTGAGAGAAAAGGAAATCAAAAGTTTTCTCTCCCACACAGTTCCAAACAACGTCAGATTCCCTTCAACTCCCATCTCCAGTCCAGAAACTAGCCCACGTCCTCTCTAGTTCAGAAAAGGTCAGTTCCTCCTTTACTGCCATCCACAGCACATTGGGCATCTGTGATGTTGTGGTTTATAAGAAATATGTATGTTAAATATAATGGCATTATTAGTACTAAAAGTCCGTGATACTGAGTCAGGATAGTGAGACACTAGGAAAATTCCTTGGCAAGTGGAATGGGGAAACTGAGGCAGCTGAACAAACTGGCCGAGCAATTTGCAGCCAGATACAGATAGCCACAGGTGCCAAGTGATGGGCAAAACTGGTGCCAGACCTTGCCCCCAAGTAGACTTTCTGCCCCTGGCATACAGCTGGCCATGTGATTTAGACCCTCTGGCTTTTCCTCCCTGGAGATAACATCTAGGCCTCAGTTGCATTTCAGCTCCAGGCCCAGAAAAGCAGCAAAACCAGGGGGAGTGATGCCAGGCCAAATGCAATGACTAATGACCCCATGCCCTGACGATGACCAATAAGTGGGGACCAAGACCCTGAAAGGGCACACCTGGAAAAGCTGATGAATATTCTGTTGAGATCCTTCCCTAAGACTTCCCCTAAATTACCAGCCTTTACAACCCTCAAGAAGGAAACTCCAGGAGCACACTACACCTTTCCCATCCACATCTACTTCCCCCACAGGCACACATCCCCTAAATTCCAAGGAACCCCACAGGACTTGCAACCAGGGGAGCAGTAGGCAGTGGCAGCTCTTCCTAGGCTAACCCCCCAACCCTGTCTCCAAGGCCCCCTTTTCTCCAACTCCCCAGTGGCTGATAGCAGCCCCGTCCTGGCTCACTTCTTTTCCAAACGTTTCTAGAGAGCCAAAGCAGCCCCACCTAATCTCTCTCCATTTGCTTCTTCTATCCTAGGACCTTCCTTGTTTCACAGTCCTCAGCTTTAGTAAAAGTATTAAAGAATCACATGGCCTCGTGTTGTGAAGTCTTGCCTGCACGAAGTTGAGAACCCAGGCGCTACAGACCGGCCTGAGGCTGACCTGGTCTGGCCTAGTCCCTGTTCAGGAACAATACCAAACTTAGATTTAATGCCTGATCTAATTGCAGTTTTAAACTTTCCAAGAAATGTAATCTTAATTAACTTTAACCAGTCTGGAATTTTCTGGTGAAGCACCAGTAAGTTAACCTGTAATATAGGTCCTCTCTATCCCCCATAAAAAGAAGAGGCAAGACAATCTCCAGAATAAAAACCCTTCTGCTTTCCTTCTTTCAAAGAAAAGATGTCCTGGCCCAAGAATAATCCTCTCTTTACTTTCCCTAACAGCTTCCTTGCACCCATCTTCCTATAAAATCTTCCTATAAAATCCCTCCACTTTATACAACCCCTGGGAGATGCTGCTCGATTGAGAGTCACTGAATAAAGCCAATTAGATCTTCGAATTCACTGAGTTGAAGTTTTCTTCTTAAGAGCATTGGGAGCATCTTTCGTTATAGCATTTGGTCTCTTGTCCTCAGTTCTTGAAAACCTTTAGAGCCATAAAGGTGAAATGGGTCTTGTTTTCATAACAAGCCCCTTTCCACCACAACTTAGGTTTATGTTAATGAAGGTGACTTTTGGAAATCACCAAAGGGTGGGGGCTGGTTGCCAGGGGAACCAACTGTGAAAGAGGGTTGGAAATTTTAGTCTCGCTTCCTGATGTCTGTGGAGGGGAGAGGGGCTGAGGTTAAATCAATCAATCACCTATGGCAAATGAGTTAATCAATCATGCCTATGTAATAAAGTCCCCATAAAAACCCAAAAGGAAGTGGTTTGGAGCGGTTCCAAGTTGGGGAACCAGAACACTTCCTAGAGCCATTGTGCCAGGCCCCAAGCCCACGAGGACAGAAGCCCCTTTGTTCAGGACCTCACCCTGTGTATGTCTAAACTGGGCTGTTGTTCACATCCTAAGTACCCTTTGTAAGAAACTGGCAACCAAGTGAGTGAATGGTTTGCCTGAGTTCTGTGAGCACTTCTCGCAAATTCATCAAACACAAGGAGAGGGTTGTAGGAACCTCTGACTTAGAGCCACTCAGTCAGAAACACAGGATAACAACCCATACTTGTGATTGGCATCTGGAGTTGGAGGACGTAGTTGGAGCCTCCAATATGCAGTAGGTTGGTCAGAAGGACAGGAAATGACCTGGGCTCTCTACTGGTAACTGAAGTGGAGGGTGGGACTGAGATACTTATCTGTGGAATCTGATGCTACCTCCAGGTAGATAGTGTCAGAACTGAGCTGAGTTCTTGGACACCCTGCTGGTGTCTGAGAATTGCTTGTTGGTGTGGGGAAGCCTACACACACACACACACACACACACACACACACACACACACACACGTTGGATTTGGGTCCAGGAACCCAAAAGAACAGCCTAGGAATAGAAAGTACGGTTTCTCCACAACCCACCTCTTTCTTTAAAACCTTCCTGGGCCAACTGCCCAAAACCACACACAACTGGTCTGAGCCAGAGCTATCAGCTTCCACTGACTCTTCTGATGGGATCTGCCTCTCTCCAGTCACCGCCAGCTGCTACCCAGATTCCATTCACTCCCGTATCACAGTCTAAACCCTGCACGCTAAGCAGAATTCTCTCTGCCTGCTTTCTCCCAGTAGCCTGGAGTCAGCTCTTACTATTTCCTTGAAGGAGAGAATAGGAAATACATTCAGTCATCTATCCAAAATTTATCAAGCACCTACAATGTGACCGTGGCTCGGGTACTGAGAAGTCACAGCCTAGTGTGGACAGCCAGCATTAGGGTTGTGAGATCTGGGCAGAGGTAAGCGCTGGCTTTGGTCTAATTTTTTGCTCCATTATTTCACAGCAGTGTAAAGCTCCTCCAGTCCTTAAGCCTTACATCAGTATCTTAGTCATCTACGGTCCCTTGGGTGGAGGTGGGGTGGAAGGGCTTGATCTAGAACCCAGTACAGTGCCTGGCTCAGAAATTCTGTTTGGGTCCTGGCCGGGTGGCTCAGTTGGTTGGAACGTCATCCCGCACACCGAAAGGTTTTGGGCTCGATTTCTGGTCAGGGCACATACTTAGGCTGTGAGTCTGATCCCCAGCTGGGGCATGTACAGGAGGCAACAGGATCAATGTTTCTCACATTGATGTTTCTCTCTCTCCCTCCACTCTCTCTAAAATCAAGAAACATCTCCTCAGGTGAGATTTTTTTTAAAAAAAGAAATTCTGTTTGGGTGGAATCAAAGCTGATGCCTTGCTCTCACCAATTCCGTGGAGTCCAGACCACATCAGTACCAGGTAGGTGGAGGGGGGAAGAGGGCGGGCTGCAGGGGAGCACGGCATACACCCTGCTCCTGGGAGGCAGACAAGCAAAGAGAGACCTGTTTGATAGCTTTGCTCTCCCAGCTCTGAGCTCATGCCTCAGGCCTATCCCTAACATTTGCAGGCCTGGGGAAGAGCAAAATGAAGCCCCACATATGACATACCTATATTTTATAAAGTATATACCAAGGTAATTGTGAATGACCTAGCAGCTGACAATGAATGATAAGCATTACCTTTATAATGACCTGGAAGGCCAGGTTTGAATTTAAACTTTTAAGAGTCCTTGAAGTTCTGTGCTAGAATATTTCCCAGCCCTGGCTCCCAGCCTCCAGCCTGCCTTCTCTTCCCCCTTGCAGCCCCACCTCACATTGCAAAGGGCTTTGTGTATGAGATTACACACTCTAGCCCGCATACCCGACTTCCGTGCGCCCAGGTCTCTGACAAACAGCTGCCTCGTGGTCAGTCTTGAGCCTAGGAGCACGCGCACAACAAGTATGTTGTCGGGACCCAGAGAAGAGGGGCTGAAAAGCAGGCTTGGCCAGGTCCTAGGTACCAGGACGGTAGTCTAGAAGGAGAAAGGGCACATCGCCTTGACCCTGCTCCCACAGAAGGGGCGTGGCTGGAAGGCCAGTGGCAGAGCCTTCTGAAGTGGGAATGCAGGGCGTGCATGGCCTTCACCCTCCTGCAGTGGGATCTTCCAGGCCATAAGCCCTGGCAGCTCACTGATACCTCCCTGGCCTCTGACACGAAGGCCCTTATGTCTCCACCCTGAGAGGTGAAGGAGAAACATGCAGACCAGTACAAAAGAAAAATACTGTTTATTCCACACAACGACATCAAGTGTTTCTCCCTTCCCCACCCCTCACTCCAGCCCCCAGTAGGTTTGTTCCCATGTTGGGGACAGAAAGAACCTCAGCATCAGAGCCTGGCCTGTGAGACAGGATGGGAATCCAACTATAGGAAGATGATTGGATGTCCAAAGACACAAAGAAGGTCAGGGATTCTCATTCCAAATTCAAGTGTGTTCCTCAATCCATTTGGCCAGATTCTTTCCCCGGACCTCACCCAGATAAAATACCATGCATAATGCAGATTCAAAGGTCTCAGCTAATTCACCAGGCCATAGAAAGTTTTGGTCTTTCTTTTATTTAAAACAAAAACCAACAAACAAAACCACAAGCAAACAGTGAAACCAGACCACCCTTTCTCCTTCCTTTCCATGGCAAAGGAGACACTGAGCTCTGGCTTTAAGTCCAGAAAGGTGCTTTCAAAACAAAATTGATATCAACTCCCTTTAGGGTCTGATGCTACCAGAAACAAAACAGAAAACCCACCTCAGGGCCACAGGTGCTTCCTGGGGTGAGGGTGGGTGGTTCCCTACGGGTGGAAGCAGGAGATTGTAGGCTGGTGAGCTCTGCTTCGGGCACATTTCAGAGACACCCTGTGCCCTCCTGCCTGGGGAATTCAGTCTGCAAATATTCTGCCCCCGACACTGTTCCTCTGGAAGACCCACCATCCTCCCTGCAGAGGAGAAAGTGGTTTAGCTCTAGCCCAGCCTTCGGAAGACGGATTTAGAGAGAGGAGCTGAGAAAGCACAGCCAGCCCTAATTTAGATCAGCAGTTCATTATATTCTCCTGCCCTGACACCAGACAGATGGTGTCCTGTGTGGCCACTGCCATGGACACACCCTGGATTATTTGTTACTCCCTGGGCACCAGCCGTGACCCACCTGGAAGAAAGTGCATCTGAACTCAAGTGCTTGAGGGTGAGAGCCTGTATCTCTCAAATTTATTGGAGGGTAAATCACTGAATCTTTAACAAACTCCAGTACTTTATTACTGAACACTTGTTTACAACACCCCTCCCTTCATCTCATTGAGTCAGGTTGATAACCCTGAACTTCAGTGTGGAACCTCCCCGCTTTGGAGACATTTTCTCCTGGGAAGCTGGGGTAGGCAAGATGCCCACCTGCTTCCTCACTACCACGGCACTGGGGCCGGTTTGTTGGTCCCAGTACAGTGGGGCGGGAGTGTGTGCATGTGGCACTTCGACATGCAGCTGTCTTCCCGCTGGCAGGGCTACTGAGAGGGTGGCCATGCTGGCACTGCGGGGCCTGGGAGGGACCAGTTGTAGGCAGGAAAGGAAACAGCATGCCAGAGGAAGCTAGGCTAGGAGGTGGCTGCAGTGACCAGCAGAGCTGGTGACAGGCCCTCACCTGGCAGTTGCCTCCTTGGGGTGTATCATGTGAGGGGCAGCGGAGGGCAGCTGCTAGACTTGGCTCTGTCAGGACAGGAGTAGTGAAGGGGGTGGATGGTGGCTGACCCCTGTGACTCATGGCCCTGGACAGATGGTCTACACAGCAAGGCTGGGCTCATCTAAGCAAACCTCTTAGTACTTGCTGACTTCCTGGAGTCACATGAAGAGTTCCAGGAGTTATCCAGCCACACTGAGGCTGGGAAACTCAGGCGCTCGGATGAGCTGCCAACCCCCGAAGTGTCATGGTTACCCTCTCTAGGGGCAAAAGCCATCCTGCTCCAGGGGTCTTCTTGGTTCAGTGGAGCACTGGGGGGATTGCTTATTCAAACACAGGGTCTAAGACTCTGGACAAAATAAGATTTCCCCTCCAGTATCCAAGGCTTAAAGTGACAAAGAAAGTTAGAGTTAAGTCACCTTCCACAAGTGACCTTCCTGGGTTGCCATCTGCTCTTTCTGGATGTTGGCCTTTCTCCCAGGCCTTGCTGTTCAGTTTCTTGTTTAATTTGCCCCTTCTGAGAAGGCCCCAATCCAGGGTTGGGGAACAATGTGAGGACAAGAGAAAGAGCCAGCATATCTTTCCTCATTTTTCTCCAAGGTGCCTTCTTACTGGGGCAGCAGATTTTCCAGGCTGCAAATTCTCTTAACCCACCCTGTTCTGGGAGGAGATGGTCACGGATAGAGATTAGATTAAAATCTGGAAGAATGGCCTTATTTACTAAATTCCTGACCTACCACAGATCCAGGTCAACTCCAGGACAGCTAGAGTTCACTGTTGCTTCCTTCCAACATGGATTACAAAAGAAAAGGTTCTGCTTTAGTGCAATTTTCCTCTATAGGAACCAGGGAGAGGTGGGAGAGGAGGTGCCATGTTCTGGCCCCAGGGCTGTGGAACCTTCTTACCTGGAGGTCAAGGCAGACACTGAGTCTGACCTTCTGAGCAGCACATCACACTTTTCAGAACTGTGTCTCTTAGGTCCTTTCAGGGGACAGAGTGCCTGCAGGCAAAGGGGGGTGTTTGTGGTTCTGTGGACACACTGCCACACCTGCCACACTTACACAGGGAAGGAGAGAAGAGAGGGTGGGAAGAGAATGCCATCAAAAACAAGAGCTAATGACCAGTCCTTAGGGGCTGCTACAGCCCTGCCCCAAGACAGGGCAGAATGCACTCTTCAAAAACCACGTTAGCAAAGTGCTTCTTTAAGTGACACCACAAATTCCCTCCCTCGGCAGGACCAGCCAGAGCCTGGCACTCTCGGTGGGCTCCTCTGCCCTCCCCACGGTGTGCAATGTGTGGGGGACAGGAGGGAGGCCACTGACGCACGTGCACACGGTGGAGTCTCAAGATCCGGGACAAGCACAGCCACAGGTAGCAGAATGACAGGTGCTGTCATGGCCGCGGCTGCAGCAGGGTGCCAAGGGACAAGTACAAAGTGCTGGAACACAGGGCTGGGGGCTGAGCCCTAAGGGATCTGAAAGACGTTCAGCTTGCTGGTGTTCTTGAGTGTCTGGCGCCGATTGCAGAACCAGACCCGCACAACCTCCCGGTCGTAGTTGAGCTCCTTGGCAATCTCGGTTATTTCCTGGCCTGTGGGCAGTGGGTTCTTCTCAAAGTAGGCATTGAGAGCCACTATGGCCTGGGGGGTGAAGGAGGTGCGGCGTTTGCGTTTCTTGGAGGGCTCCCCTCCCACAAACTCCATCAGGTTCTGCTGGCCTTCCTGGTTCCGGAGCTCGGCTTCATTCAGCCACTTCTCCAGCACCGGCTTCAGCTTCTGGGCACTCTTGGGCGTGATGTCCAGCTTCTCGAACCTGCAGGTGACCCAAGCCCAGGAGGGGACAGTGAGAGTGTCTTACCCCCCATGCTGGATGGGAGCACTCTCCTCGAGTTGTTGCTCTTCACCACCCTTGCCAAGCCCCCCCCTCCGCTGCCCCAGGCAAACCCAGATTTCTCAGACTATCCAGGGTCCCAGGTCATAGTGGAGGGACCATTCCCATGGCCTCAGTGCAGGAGTGCAGTGATAACAGTGCAACCACTACTTGAACAACCATTCCAGAACTTTCACCAAGGGAGGGCCTTTCAGGTGTTATCTTGCGAGGCCCCCAGAGATGGCGAATGGGTGTCATCAGTGCTGTCCTCCAATTACCCTCTCCTAGCAGCGTCGCTAAGTCAGACTACTCTTTCTGGTGGAGTCCGGATGTGACTACGGAAAGCCCACCATGGCGCTGAGTCTGAGTCGCTGCAGTCTAGCTGCGGAACCGGAAGGCCGACGAGCCCCTCTGGCCACCCCTGAGCCATGCCCTCACTCTTGTTTGGAACCCTCTGCTACCCCTCCTGTGGTACCGGCACCAGCACCAGTCTGTACACTGAACAGAGAAAGCCAGCCGCCTCACCTGCCAGCCATGCCTCACCAGGCGGGGAGACAGAAGCCTGGTAGGGGCACAGTTGAAAACCAAGTCAGAACTGAAATCCTCACCTTTGTGACTAATTTTGCAAGCTGTACTCCTTTCTCTCTAGGATTCCCGAATGGATGAGTGTCTTGGCACCCCAGATAAAGACTATGTGTCGGGAAATGCTCAGGATTGGAGGATAAATATCAGAGGCCCCTCAGAAGACCTGATCAGTCTTTGGCTCCCCCAAGTATCCACATCTCTCCTTAAAGCAGCCTTCCGCGTTTGGAAGAAGGCAGGAGCAAGGCAGAAGAATGAGGTCAGATATCCAGGTAGGTATCTGTGAATACCTAGTGGTACTGGGCACCTGAGCAGGCCCTAGCCTTGCCTAGGAGCCTTACTCACCGGCAGATGGCTGACTGGCTGTAGGCCGGGCCTTCTGTTGCGGTCAGAGCCTGCCCCACCTGGGTCTGTGTGAGGCCCAGGGACAGCCGCCGGATCTTAAAGTTCTTGGCAAACTCCCGGATCTCTTCTAAGTTGATCCCGTCCTCATCCAGACTTGGGGTATGGGGCTCTAGGCCAGAGGAAGGGACCAGGGGTGAGTGCAGAGGACAGATAATCATCACTGCTTATCTAGCCTATTGGCCTGGCCTGGTGCAGAGGGGTGGGGACATTTGGCAAAACACCTGTGCACCCTTAAGATCTCCATTAACCTTGTCCCCAAGACAAACAAGACTGGGGGAAAAGGGGCCTGGACCAACCTGTCTGGAGGTAGGGGTCTATTTTCAAGTTCTTCCAGCTCTAACTGCTGACCCTCCCCATTCTCCGTACTCCTGGACCCCAAGCACACTTGCTGGCCATCCACACTGGTCAGATACTAGGTTAGAGACCGTGGGAGAGACAGTCAATGGCTTGGCTAATCAGAGAAACAGCCTCTACTCTCATCATGCCTAGAATCCAGCTCGACAGGAATAAGAAAGGCAGTCCCTGACATCGCGCGTCTGCCCTTCCCCTTTGGACTCCAGTAAATTTATACGGAGAGCAACATCCAAAGAGGTCAGTGTGTCCAAATAAATGCCTCTCCCCTTCTCCACAACCTCCTCCAGGAGCCACTTACTGGACACCAGCTGGCTGACAGTGGGGGTCTCTGAGCAGGTAATTGGGATGGGAGCAGAGGCAGATGGCTTGGCTGCTGGGGCTGGGCTGGCGATGACCACAGCAGGCGGGGGCACAGCTGGCGTAGGCTGGATGGGCTGCACCTATGAGAAGAGAGCCAACAAGCCCCTACTGCCCACCTGCCCAGCTCAGGGGGTTGGAGCCCCTACATGGGTCAGAGACAGGGGCACAAAGAGGCAGGATGTCCACACTCCCACCTGTGCCCCAGCAAAAAGCAAGACTAGAAGCTACTTCTTACCACCCACCCGATGATAATGACCTCTGAAATAAGCACACAGCAACTTGTCCCACCAAGCTGGAGCCTCATGGCCACCTGTGGCACAGGCAGGTCCGAGGCTCAAAAGGTTCAGTACCCTTGGTCAAAGCCCCAACAAGCGCCCCCTTGAGATAACTGCTCTCAAGTCTCTGTCCTTAGAGGAGAAACCGAACCTGATTTCAGAGCCTCCCAGGCCCAAACATCCATGAATAGGGAACAAGCAAATGATGCCTGGGACCCCCCTACAACGAGACACTGGGCAGCCATTTAAAAGAGCCACGTATCTCTCTCAACTGCTGACAGGGAGCGAGCTCAGGGTCATAGCGCTAAGTGGAAACAAAAAGGCAAGGGAAAACCAGGTTTTATGGAATAATTCTTTTAAAACATACGTATGAATTTCCAGGAAAGAAAAAATAGAGGTGGAATTAAAAGGGATTTTTACTTTTCTACACTACATATAATCTTGGAATTTTTATAAAAATCATGTATTATTTATAATCACAAGAAACTAACTATATGAAATTAGTATTTTTAGCATTGTGCTTTTAAAAAGCTTCTGGAAAAGTTCAGATTTTTCTAGGATAGGTCCCTTTCTCTGGATTCTACCTCTTGGTAGCTCTCAAGTCCAATCCTTCTTGCTTCTCAGGGCCTTAGGCTTAGGTCAAGTGCCCTGCCTCTCGCTAGAACTGTTGAAGCTGCCTGCCTCCTAACAGGTGATAAGGACTCAAGTCTCACCACAGTTCAGTTCTTGGCTCCGCCTGCTGACAGGAAATTGTTTAATGCACCTTTAATCAGCCGTTTCCTGCTAAAAACCCTTCCATGAACTCTCACTAGCTAGCTCTTAATAGCGACAACAATAAAACACTATTTTTCAAGTTCTTCCTGTGTACTAGTGTTAATTGCCTATGTGCGATATGTCCTTCATACTCATAACCTTCTGCAATTGGTCCTCTTGTAACCTCCACTTTCCAGGTGAAGCTAAGAGGTCATTCACAAAGCTGGGAAGCAGCAACCACGTTTGAGAACCATGGGCCTCAACACCTGAGAAGGGGTTATAAAGGGGAATTCTTGGGCCCCACCCAAGACCTTCTGAATAAGAAAGTCTGGGACGGGGCCTGGGAGTCTGCATTCTAACAACCCCACTCAGGTTTGAGAACCCCTGCACCCTATACGCTTGCGATTTCCTAATGGTAAAAGACTCTCTCATCCAACTCATCCCTTAAGATCAGTTCAATGCCCCTTCTCTGTGAAGCCTTGTAATGAACTTCGCAGGCTGTTGAGAGCACCCTTCTCTGGGTTTCCTTACAATGCCTCATCGTAGTCTCTGTCAGGCTGCCTTGTACTTGTCTCCAACGCTGAGCTACCTAAGTCTTATTCATCTCTGTATCTTCAGTACCTGAGATACAGTAGGCACTCAAAAACTGCTCCTAGAATGAACAAATAAATGAATAATCAAAGCCACAATAATTGAACTGGAGGGGTGGAGGGTGCAGGAGGAAGAGGGAGGGGGTGAAGAACTACTCTCCCAGGGCTTTTCCAGCAGTTTGTTCACCCTGGAGCTGGTGAAGGCCCAGCTTACTTCCACAGCCTCCTCCCAGGCCTTCTCAGAATGGCACTCGCCTCTGAGGGCACACAGATGAGTTGTCAGTGTGGTGTGCGGGTAGGGGTTGGGGCGTGTGCAGTTTCCCTGGGCAGAGTACGTGTGACTCATGTGAGCCTTCTTTCCTGGACCTTCCCTAACTTTGGGGAGGTGTCCCACTTTCCCAGGGGCTTCAGAGAATAACCTTGTCCTGCCTGCAGTCATGCCAGATGCCCCAGCCCCAACCCCAGCCCCTGTACCTCACTCTTAGCAGGGGACTCAGGCGTGCTTGGCTTCCGGACAGCCACAGGTGGAGGCAGGGGGCTGCTGGCCAAGGTTGCAATCACCTGGCCCTGGGCATTCAACAGCAGCTGGGGGGTCACAGCCTGGACCTGCAGGCTTTGGGCTGGTGCCGGGGCTGCCACGCTGGCCGAATTCACTACCCACGGGAGTGTTCCAATAACCTGGGAGGAAATAAGGCAGGGACCCTCAGTGTGAGGGCAGTATCCAGCTCCACCCCCCACCCCAAATCCCCACACTAGCTTGGGAAGGGACTTAGACAAATCACTTAACCCCTATGGGCCTCAGTTTCCTCCTCAGTCGAGTGCAGGACTCAGTCTGGGGGCTGCTTCCCTTATCCTGTCTGCAGAGCTGTGACGAAGCAGGAATGAGTCTGCACGCGGGGTCAGACAGACCCGGATGGGAACCCCGCTCTGCCCCAGTTTAGCTGTGTGGCTTAATTTCTCTGAACCTCAGCCTTCTTCCCTGTAAAATGTTAACAAAAGTCTTTACCTAGTAGATCTACACCCAAAATGAAGTGAGATGATGTATGAGAAATCACCTAGCACAGACCCCGGCCACAAAGTAAGTGCTCTATAAATGAAGTAGGTATTCACTTCAACTAGAGCAGGCACCTACCTCCAGGCAAGGTAGTGGCTCTGCCCCTGCCTGGTCTCAGTATCAGCAGAGAGCTGCCACACAGGAGATGGGAACAGCACTCTGACACCCTGTTTGAGATTCTGTGACCTTCAGCCCGAGTCCTGGTCCTCTAGCCATCTTCTCCACAGCCCCCATCCCTCAGCCCTGGCTTTGACCACTTGCCTGTCCCTGAGCACTGGTGAGGATCTGACTGCTGATCCCTGGCATGCTGGGAATGGCGTTGGCAATGACTGGAGTTGCAGTGAGGGAGCCCAGGATCTGGGTCTGTCCCCCGAGGGACGCAGCACTGATCTGTGGGTGGAGGAAGAGCCTTTCTCAGAGGCGGAGGGGACAGAAAGAGCCCAAGGCAGAGGGAAGAGGGCTCAAGGCATTGGGGTGGGGAGGTAGGGATGTGGGGCGGATATATGGGAACGTAGACTGCAGGCCCACATCCACCTGCTGAATAGCATCCAGGGCTAGGGATGGCAGGGGGTCGGCCAGGAAAGGTGGGGTCAAAGCCATGGAAGAGTAACTCTGGCTAATCTTTCAGGCCAGGCCTGGGAGGGTAGAAGGGCCAGACTGGAGTGGTTAACATGATTCTAGTCACATCTAACAGCTCCACTGCCAAACTAGGAGCCACAGTGGATGACACTGGCAGTGGGCTGTGAGCCTCCAGCTCCACCATAGTGACAGCTCACAAGTTTGCAATCCCCAGACATCATCCCACCCTCCAAGGCTGGTCCAGTGGTTCAGGCTCTGGAGAATTTGCCCAGCCCTCTTAGCAGAGGTTGTCTGCTCTCGTTATCTGGGATGGATGGGCTGGCAGCTGCAAAGAGAAGGCTTCGGAGGGAGCCCATCTCAGCTGATGTGTTGGAAAAGAGCCATACTCAGGGGACTGGTACTCCACCTCCTTCCTCCCCTGTCAGTTCTACCCTTGGCCCAAGATTCAGTCCATCCCTGGTCAGCCCTGGGTGAGGGCAGCAGCTTACGATTCCTGGGCTAAACGCAAAGCCTGTGGGCTGGAGGGTGATCTGTTGGGGTGTGTCCACTGGCTTGGGGGTGGGGGCAGCGGCGGTGGCAGCAGTGGGCTGTGGTAGAATGGCAGGCGTGGTCTGCAGCAGCGGTGGGGCCTGGAACAGCGTCTGGGGCTGAGCTGGTGGCCGGGGCTGGGCGGGCGAGGAGGCCTGTACCGGTGGGGCAGCTTGCACAGGTGCCGGGAGAGCGGTGTTCAGCACGGCAGCTGCTATGGAGCAAGGCAGAGACAGAGGTGCTCAAATGCCTAGCTGCAGCCCAGAGCAGCTCCAATCCCAAGGGATCTGGCACAAGAACGAGAGGGGGTTGGGGCAGTGGGGCAGGGGGACAGGCAGCTGTGACTCCCTTGATCCTTGCGGGGGGTAGCACAGGCCAACATCTCTCATCCCCCCTCCCTTGGGCCTGGAGATGTGTAGGTTCAAAACCAGAAGTTGCGTCTTCTTGCAGTCCTTCTCAGGAGGCTGGTCATAGGGTGAGTTCTGGCGTGGGGGGAGAGGGGCAGTCTTAGACAGTTGGCTGAAGTAAGACAGGCCTGCTGGGACAGCACAGTGTCACGGCCTAGAGTCCCAAGGTGCTGCAGCAGCTCATTGGCTGGGTGCCTGGGACACCGGATCCAGACTCCAGGGCTGTCGTCCTGGGCGGGCTGTGGGTTCTGAGTCCAACATGGCAAGCCCATGTGCACGAATGGTGGTGGTGAGTGGTGGGGGGCCAGGTGCAGTCCTGGGGAGAGTTGCCGTTACCTTGGAGACTGGCTAAAGGTGGCTTGAAAACTCCCCCCGTAGGAGAAGCAGCGGTCAGTCCTGGGAGGGCAGCCACGGTTGCTGTAGGAATTGTCCACACGGCCAGCCCCTGCTGACCAGCCACTTGACCTGCAATACTGATGGGGATAAGAAGAGGTTGAGTAACTGCCCCTGCTGGAACCATAACTCCTGTCAGAACTGTGGCTAAGTTTTCCTGAGTCAAGACCTGCAAAAGCAAACAAGATTTCAAAAAGAAAAGAAAAAATAAAAAAAAATCAACATTGACAGCGCAAACACTGGGTCTCTCAGACCCAGTAGAGCACAAACAAAGCATTCTGAGGGCAGTGGGGGAAAGGCCGCGTGAGGGCGGGGAACAGACAAGCCCGGGCCCTAGCCGGAGGCTCGACCTTGAGGGGGGTGCCTGACCAGACTATCTGCCTTCAGAGAAGCCGCCAAATCAAGGACAGGACCTGACCCTGCTCATGGGACAGCCAAGGGTGCGCGGGCCTCTTCCACTACAGAGTGCTGCCTCCCAGGCTTCCCTGGGCCCTCACCCACAGGACCAATATTTTATGGCCAGAAAGCAGGGGCCAGGGGCTGATGGAACCAAACAGTCAAGGGCCCACAGAGGCTTCCAAGAAGCTCTGAGGGAGGCTACCCTTGATGAATGCCTTGGAAATCTGTGATTACGGTGAAAGGTCCAGGGAGCTCGGCTCTCCTGGAGGATCCTGGAGATGGGTCACTGTGCTGTGGGGCTGCCCCGGGGCTCTCCATGAGGACTGTGAGCGATGCATTAACTCTTCCAGGCACCCACTGGAGGAACTGACAAGGGTATCACTCATTCCGTCATTAGATAGATAGATGGCCTGTGGCATGAAAGAGTTAATGTAACTCTACAGCCCTTGCTGGACCCTAGGAGGTTGACTGCCTGGCAAACGCAGACCTACTTTTCCTAGCAGGCCTCATCTGGGGCAGGGGAAAGGCCGGGGTGCCTAACAGGGGACTCCTTCCCTCCCTCCCTCAAGCCATAGCCCCTTCCCTATCCTGCCTCATGTATTTGCCAGATCCCATGTCTTGCTTCTGCCCACTGCCCTTTGTCCAGGTCCCAGGGGTGGCTCTTACCTGGGGGGCAGCTTGTACAGCCAGTGGCGTCAGGGTCTGCGATGCCTGAGGCTGGCTTGGGGCTTGGCTGAAAGTGGCGACAGCGGGGACAGGGCTCGAAGGGATCTCTGGGAGTGACTTCACTTCATGTGGCATTGAGAGAAAGGACAAAGAGTGAGCCTGGTGTGAGCAGAGGGGTCACCAGACTAGAATGTCTTGTCTGCAGCTTGAAGTGGCAACTCTCAGCCTCACATTGTGTTTTTGCACGACCCAAGACCCATCACTGGCTTTCCCTGGCCCAGAAGGCAGCCTCCCGAATGCTGCTAGTAGTGACACTAGGAGACTGGAGAGCCTGTGCCAGATCTAGAACGTAGGCCCTCTTCTTCCCACACTTAGCTGAAGAAAATGCAGGCCTACGCACAGCTGGGTATCAGTCTCTCACTTCCTGGCTCTACAGAACACTGTGGAGAACCTGTCACATAATCAGTAGAGGGGCCTGAAGGGAATGTGCCTGGGAGGCAAGGGCCAGACAAAATCAGTGGGAGCAGCTTCCCTCGGCTCATCCAGCAACTGGGCCATTGCTCAGCCCATCTTCAGGCTCCTTTTTGGATGTAGGTGCTGGCTCGGGGAAGAGGCAAGGCCTCTGCAGGGTGCAGTCCTTGAAATGACAGTCCCTGAAAATTGGACATGCGTTTGCCACACTCAGGATCACAGCGGCTCTCCGGGCCAGGTAGCTTTCCTCTGCCAGTCCCTGAGGTCTGAAGTCTGGATGAGCTGCTTCAGTGAGCTTCTAAAGGAACTTCCCGTGAACCAAAGCTTTTCATCCAGCTTATAGCCTCCTCTTGCTGCCCTGATTTGTCAGGTATTGGGGACCTCCACGAGGAAGCCTCTTCAAAGCCACACAGTGAGGAAAAGGGTTATAACTTTATATATGGTGAGACATTAAAGGGAGCCTAGGTATTGGGTGATGGGTATTAGACCAGATCAGTGGCCTCTTAATACTGGCTGGGCATAGATGTCCAGGCCCTAATGAGTCTGCATGTCTGAGAGTGGAGGCCAATTACCTCTCCCCTCTCTTTTTTCTTTTTTCCTTTTTTTATTTTTCAATTTTAGCTGACATTCCATATTATATTAGTTTCAAGTGTACATCATAGTGATTAGACATTTATGTAACTCACAAAGTGATCACCCCTAGAAGTCTAGCCCCCCTCTGACATCACATGTAGTTACTACATTACTGACTACATCCCCTATGCTGTGCTTTACTTCCCCGCAGCTGTCTTTATAACCGGCAATTGGTACTTCTCAGTCTCTTTTCTTTTAAGCTCCCTTGTGACACAGCACACGGCCCCAGTGGGGACCTCTGAATGAGATCACCTTCCAGCCCTGTGTTCCCTGCCCATATTTTACTCCGGAAAGGCACCACGCTACCTCCGGACTATGCTGTTCATAGGACATTATTAAAAAATTCAGACTGTTTAAGGAATTAAAGAGACAAGCAAGCAGCAACAAAAGCCTTATAAAATGCTAAGAGAAAAACAAAATGGCAGATTTCTCTCCCCCATGGAGGGGAGATACTTTTCTAACTACTACTAAAAAAAAAAATCAGAGAAAATAAGGATAATCTGAACCTAGAAAAATTTAAAAAACACTGCATGACGAATAATAAACAACTATAAAAAGGAAAGTGAAAAACAGGAACCTGATAAACATGAATGATAAAAGCTTACAATCCAAAGGAATGAAATATTTGTTTTATTAGAATATATTTCCAGCCCTGGCCACGTGGCTGAGTTGGTTGGGTGTCGTCCTTTGATTCCCAGTCAGGGTGCACGCCAGGGTTGAGAGTTCAGTCCCCAGCGGGAACATGTACAAGAGGCAACTGTTTCTTTCTCACACTGATGTTTCTCTACGTCTCTTTCTCCCTCCCTTCCCCTCTCTCTAGAAATAAATAAATTAAATCTTTAAAAAATATATATATTTCCAAAGTAAGACTGAGGGGTCCAGGATTTTGCATACACTTAGAGCCTCTGTCACTTTCTGCTAGAAAGCTTTTCAGAAAGACTAATCCACAGAAACATCAGCAATGTACCTGTTCCTCCACCGCATCCCCCAATTTAGCGTTTGTCACTGTTGATTTTTCCTGCTTAACTGGCATGCAGTAGCTCATAGCCAATTACTTTTTCTCTCATTGATAGCAAGATTTTGTACTTTTTCATGTGATGACTTCTTCTTACATAAATAATTAATTTCTCTTCAAAAGGAATTTGAGTGGACTATACCTCAAAGGAAAAAAATATTCAAAGGACCAATACAAAGACATTCAAAGCAGCGCTGGTTATGACAATAACAAAGCAGACAGTCTGACAATGGCCAAAACCAGAACAGGTTTGTGAATCTAAGTCACAAAGGAAAAGGGCATCCGCAACAGTGTGGTGGTCGGCGCCACACTCCACAGTCTACCCTCGGTGGCCACAACGATAAGAGCGTGTACGTGTGACAAGGACTGGGTGGTAATTAGAGTGCCATGAATCACTAGATTTTTTTTCATCCTGAAAAAGGTTTCTATTACTTAGCTTTGTTTTGTTTTAAGAGGAAATGCTTCTTAACACTGCATATCTAGAAAGGTCCCATTAAGTCCGCAATCTAAGCCGGCAGCTTCTTAGGAAGTGCCATCAAAATAACGTCCCTTGCCTGTCTGACAATAATTAACATTCCTTTACAGAGAAAAATTCCGTGGAAGACTTATTTCGTGAAATACCAGCTTCTGGGAGAAGATGCGTGCCACCATAGACGCTCGTGCCAAGGTGTAAATAGTTGACTTAGGGTCTATTTCCAAGAGCAGGTTTGGATAAGGAGCAGAATTAAGACACCAGAAGAAATGAGACATGGAACATCCTTAAAAGGGTAAAGAGGGAAGTCAAGACACTGTGGATGAACCCGGGAAACCTCTCAAATTTTCTGAAAAAGGGCTTCACCCCCACAATGGAAAGGAATGAAGGGTGGTTGAGAGAAAGAATCCTTGTCTTTCCTGCCTGCTCTGCAGGGCCCTGGCCCCATTCTGGCCTCAACATGGAAGCAGTGCATTTCCAGGCAAGGGCGGGGGGGAATAAGCCAGGTTACTAGGGTCCCAAATGAGTCCACACACTAATCTGTACGTAGAGCAATGGATGTGAGGTCTACCAGTTTCCTGGTTGAGAAGTTGCTGTTTCCCCGAAGCCTGTCTATTCTCATTTGCTATCTTCTTGGCTCCCTCTCTTAGCCCACCCCCACCAGCCCAGATCTCCAATCTAGGGAAGGGAAGATAAGCAGAAGGCAAGGGGTGACGAATCCTGATGTGCTGGTGGAACTGGCAAGGGAGGCCCTAGGCTTCTTGCAAAAGGAGGTGTCTATTCTGCGAGGTGTTAATGAGGAAAGTTCCTCATTGAAATGGTGCCCTCAGTGAAATGGCCAGAAAGTAGTGCTGGTACCAGCCCAGCCTCTAGAACAGCCCTCCTGCGGGTAATTAGGGAAGACAGTGTGGATGGATGAGCCATATCCATTCCCGTGTAAGAGAATCAAGCTCAAGCCCTCAACTCATCCTTGGAGGACAGTAGAAGTAACCTCACCAGGCTTATCTCACACCAGCCCAGCTGGCATTCTGCAAGGTACTATCTAACCCACATCCTTAGTCCTGGGTAGGTAAGATGCCCTCCCATCCCCAGCTTCTGGGACCTTCCAGCTTTACTACAGCAGGTACTAAGTCGGAAGGGCTGGCAGGACCCTGAAGGTCTAGTCCTCTCTGCACAGGGCCCAAGGGTCTGGTTTAGACCTAGGAGCCCTATCTGAGATTTGTTCAATACTCTTAGCTGACCCACCCCAGTTTACATCTGGAAGTGACTGAAACCAGAACTAAAGTTCTAGGGACAAGGAGTGCAGGGCAGCCCTAGCAGCTGGCCAGAAGTAGAGGCCATGGCCAAAGCTGTCCAGTGGGGAGGAAGACAACAAGACCCTAAAGCCATCTAGGTGCCAGGGAACCACAGGAAGGGACCCAAGTGGAACCCAGCCAGGTGGGGGCAACGGCCTCGTACCAGTTGCCTCTGCAGAGGAGTCTGGGTTGTCCCGCCCAGCTTCACCAGCAGGTTCACTGGCTTCAGCAGGGCCTCCACTCTGACAGCCCTCGGTGGCCACAGCTTCCAGTCCTTTGCCCTCCTCTTCAGCAGGGATCTGGGCATCTACACCAACTTCCAGCACGCGGATGGTCTCATGGCCTGACATCACGATGACCTGCAGAGAGAGGATGGCACACTGCTGGAGGAGGGGCCGATACAGAGCCCCCTTGGGGACTGGAGCTCTGGGTATGGTTTGGGTTAGAGAGGAAAGGGAACCTGAGGATGCAGACTTCCTGTCTCAAGGACTGTGTGCTCTGTGACAGTTCCAGAGCTTGGCGCAAGCTGCAGACTAGGAGAAAGTAGGCCCCGGGGCACGGGGGGAAGGGCCTGACACTAGCTGGAAAAAGTCCCGGAGCCAAACCACTTGGGGATATTTCCATTTGCTGCCTTTCTTGGACTCAGTTCAGGGAGTGGTGAAAGGTCTATCCTGCAGCCTTGCAAGGATGTCGTTTGGCTACTAGGGTATCGGTGTGGGCCAACGAGGGCTCTACCACAGTATCCACAGCTTAAGCTGGGCCACGAAGTGAATCCTGCTGCACGACCCTTGAAACCGTACAGAAGTTCCCTAAAAGGTAAAGCAGTGGAAAATGAATGCTCCACAATGTTGAGTAAATTTTTCAGCTCATGATCCCTTTATTTCCAAAATTCTGGGGTAAATGCCAAGACTTCCCTACAAATTAACTGAAGACATAGCCTCTCGTCCCATGCCCCTGGACTGGAGCTTGTACCCGTGGGCCTGTGGTGACAGTTGTGCCATCTGCTGTGGGCCTGCTCTGACCTTGAAGGGAGCCTCTGTGCCCCAGTGATGCGCGAGGCCCCTGGGCCTCCTCAGAACAGGATCCTCTCCCCCTGCTCAAACAACCAGCACTCGCTCTTCACCTCCGGCACTGAAATGCTTCCAATCGGGCCATTCAAACATCAGGGACACTCTGTACGTTGAAAGCTCTGTGTCCGGCCTCCCTGCATTTGTCCTGTGCCTGAAGCCACCCCCACAACACTCTCCTTAAGCCTGAAAACTGGATTCAGCCAGAGACTCTGCTGCAAAAAGTGACAGTGTGACCCATTAGGGGAGCTGGAGTAAAATAAACCTCCAGAAGCAATTGCCTTTTTGACTCAAACTTGACCCATGAGGGACTTCATTCCCATTCCATTCTTTTTTTGTTTGTTTGTTTAAGATTTTATTTATTTATTTTTAGAGAGGAGAAGGGAGGGAGAGAAACATCAGTGTGTGGTTGCCTCTCGCTCACCCCTACTGGGGACCTGGCCCACAACTCCAGCATGTGCCTTGACTGGGAATCAAACTGGCAACCCTTTGGTTCGCAGGCCAGCACTCAATCCACTGAGCCACACCAGCCAGGGCTCATTACATTCTAAGAGCTGTTAATCTTTTTTCTTCTTTTAAAAATTACATAAGTAATAAATGGTCATTGAAGAAAAATTAGAAAATATATATAAACAAGAGAAAAAAATTAGGAGCAAATACCCAATATTCAAATCTTTCCCCACATAAACTTATGCATGTGTGTATATTTCAATGTTACTTTTTAAAGTCACAGCTTAAATCCCCAAACGTAGACCCTGAGAAATCCTACCTGGCAAGTACACCTGGACAGGTGAAGTGACCATGAACTTTGGTAAGAAACAGACAATGAGAGGCTCTGTGGGGTCTTCCTACTTTCTGACACCCCTTTCTCCATCACCCTCACTCCCCCACCTCTTCCTGCCCCAGAAAGTACCTGCTCATTGACAGTCAGAGATGACTCTGGGCCAGCTCCTGGATCCATGGTCACTTGTCAGGGTGGGATGGGGATCGGCCCACACCTAGAACATCCTGTGGAGTGAAATGGGATGGGAAAAGCAAAGGCTGATATGACACAGTAATACAATTTCCATACCATCTCAAAAAGTCAGAAGTAGAATGGGAGGAAGAGAGAGAAGCTAAGTTCTCTCAAGAATTTGTAGACAGAAAGGACTCTAAGGGCTTTAAAACTAAAATGTCTTGCTTCCTACAGCAACCCAGGAGAACCTACACTCAAAAGAACTGGGGTGACAAGAGGAAAGAGAGGGGCAGGCATCTGTCCCTGGGAGTTCCCCCATCTACTGGGAGAGAAGACTCAGCAGAGCCCAAGGCAACTCTGACCCAGACACTCAGAGGCTCAGACATGGGTAAGGAGCATTCTGGGTGTCAGAGTGCTTCTCAGGGGAGGAGTCTGAGCAGACTTCCTGGAGGAGATGGTAAAGACAGCATTAAATTAAAACAGCCTCAAACTTGAATGTGTACAGTCATCACCTGGAGCACTTATCAAAATACAGAGCCCCAGATTCATCCTGAATAAACATTCCCAGAGCGTCTGATTCAGCAGGTGGGTCCCACAGAATCAGCACTCAGGTGGTTTCATGGCGGTGACCTGAGGCCCACACTGGCCTTTCACACCAGGGCAGAACAACATGCGGGTGGCAGAGCAGCCTGTCAAATGCAGTGAGGAGTGGGAGAAACCCATGTAAGAACAGGTTGTCTGGCTGGAGTCACAAACCATACAGTCATCAGAAATAAAAGGAGTAGAGGAGACAAATAGGTTTGGACACATATAGAAAAGTAGGCAATTAACTTTTATTTTGAGTGCTTACTGTGCTAAGCATTTTTTGTAACCAACTCACAATCCTGTACAACCATCACCACTATTTAGTTCTGGAATATTTTCATCATTCCCCCCACCCCACTCCAAAATCCCATTCCCTGCCGCCCCCCAGTTCCTGGCTACTACTACTTTGCTTATTATCTATGGGTTTTCCTAGTCTCCATATTTCATATAAATGGAATCTTACAATACATGGCCCTTTGTGTCTGGCTTCTTAGCAGAGTGTTTTCAAGGTTCATCCCTGTTGTAACGTGTACCAGTACTTCATCCCTTTTTATAGCTGGGTAACATTCCCTGGTGTGGGTTTGCTGTACTCTCGGAGGCTGGCTCAGGGATAGGTGAACCCAGATTTGATTTCCAAGGTGGACAGTCCATCAGACGCAGCTGTGACTTTACCTAACCCACAGGCCTGCGTTAGTTCACCGCCTCCCCGTATAAGCAGGTCAAGAAAACAATCTATGAATTCAACACTTAGAGAATGATAAAGGAAAATACGAACTTCATTTAATCCCTGTGACAGAGTGGTACAACATCTTAAAGTAGAGAATGAAGAAAACAATCAGAACTTTTCAGAGAAACCAGCATCTTCAACAGAATAAAAAAACAGTTTGAAATTTAAGAAAATTTTGAACACATAGACAGTGAATTAAAAAAAAATCTCTATATTTGAAAAATACCTTCCAGAATATCAAATGCTGTGAATCTCAGTCACTTGGTACTGGGTCACACAATGGCCTCCAAATAGATTTTATGAGTCAGAATCTTTACAAACAAGAATCAAAGGAAGAAAAGGCAAAACTGGTGTAGCAGGTTCAGGAGAAAGAAGACCTACAGAGGCTAAAACTATAGTGGCCAGAACATAGAGGCCACAGAGTGACCGGTCGCATTTGCGGCTGCTGCTGATGAAGAAGTGGCGAGGTCGGAGCTGGGGCTGAGAACAAGAAACGCAGTTCTACTGAGGCCACTAGGGTTATCAACATAACGGAAATGAAGAAAAACTTATAGGTGTTTAAGTCATAGTTTTTTCTCTGGAATATCTGTGAGAATCACCATATAATAAAAAAGATGCGTATACATTTTAAAGAGATGATTAAAAAAACACTAAGGCTTAGAGTGGCAATTTTCAACCTTTTTCATCTCATGGCACACATAAACTGATTTCTAAAATTCTGTAGCACACCAAAAAATATATTATATTTTTTGCCAATCTGACAAAAAAAATTAAGTATAATTTTGATTCATTCACACTGAACGGCTATTGTTGTGTTGGCTATTGTCATTTTTTAATTTGACAATCTAAGGGAAAAGAGGTCAGTGCCCCTGGCTAAATAGTCAGGTATTGCATGTTTTACAAATTCTTGCAGCGCACCGGTTGAAAAATCGCTGGCTTAGAGAGAGATATCCTAATAATCGTCAGTTTAGAGCTTGGTTCTATAAACCAAGTTCTAAAATGAAAATTTAGTATTTTGAATAAATATGACAAATAAAACAACATTTAAATAAATATTTAAAAATGTAAAAATAATTTGGCCAATTCTGGTGAAAGCTGGGGGTTGGGGAGCCAGAGCCTACCCAGAGCCTCCTCTTTTGCCTTCTTTCTCCAGTGAGCTGAGTTTGAAAAACACCCGAAGCAAACCTGGCAGGGTACCTTGCTCGGCTAACAGCTGGCTCACTTATCCCAGGCTTTACTGTGCTAACATCTAAAGATGCAGGCAACCTCAGTGGGGAATGAACGGCGGGTGCTGAGGCACATGCCAAAACCTAAAAATCCAGAGGCCCAGGACCATACAGGTCTTTCAGAGGAGGGGACCGAGATGAGTTAGGGACCTGGTTCTATTTACCATTCTCCTTTAGGAATTGCTTTAGGCTAAGGGCAACATTCCAAGACAGCCAGAGGACCACTGGGAAATCTCAAACAAATCAGAACCCCCTAAAATAGCCTGAGATCATATAGGAAAAAATCTGAAATGCTTCGTCCTTCATTTATTCAACGAACATTTCAGGGGGTACTATATGCTGAGTGTTGGAAATACGAGAGGGGGAAAACACATTCCCCAGCTTCGTCAAGAAGTCTACAGCCTCGCATGAGAGTCAAGGAAATAAAAACATAACGACAACACAGTGTGCCAAGGGTCATGGTAGATGCCTACGGAGTGGTAGAGGATGCGCAGAAACGATGCCCCACGAAGTTTTGCGTGGTCCTTTCCCCTCTGTTCTAAAATGGCATGTGTTTCAGACATGAAATTTTATGTATGAAGAATCTTATGCCATGTACAGGAAAATGGCACTTATATGGGATCCAGACTTTTAACTCAGACTCATTTCTGTGGTTTTACTCCCTTACCATTTCATGTGGCTGAGGTTTTCAAGGCGTAAAACACCTTCCCAATATACAGTCATTTTGCGGGGTGGAGGGTACTCTGTGTGAAGTTAGTCGACTCCAAGGAATGGCTGCTTGAGCTGAAATTAGTTTTACTGATATCCAGTTGATAAGAAAGTCACATTTTTTTTTAGGGGAAATTACATTTCACCTTTTTTGTATAATTCTCACAGGCCAGTTTGTTTGCAGACATCAGCATCTTCAGCTCCACACCACTTTGATATTTAAATTGTGCACCCACTCACCTTCTGCAGAGCTGCCATTCCAACAGGCCACAAAGCACAGGAAGTAGGAGATAGGTACAGACCCGGTAGCTGGGGCTGAGCAAAATGGGGCAGACAATCCACTCCTCCCCTCCACCCCAGACTGACAACCACCAAATCTAAATCTTGTTTGGCCTAATCTGGGAACTTTAGATTTATATATCCAATGGCCTACGGGTTGCTTATATCATCTCATAATCAACAAATTGAAAATCAAACTCCTGATTTCCATCCCAAGTCTATTCCACCTACATGCAGCTTTCCCCATCTCGGTAAATGAAAGCTTTATCCTTCCAGATTCTTAGGCCAACAACCTTGGCTTCATCCTTGCCTTCCCTCTTATCTCACATTTACTCCTTTAGCAAATTTTGTTCGCTCTCCCTTCCAATATGCCCAGAATCCCCCTCTTCTTATCACTATTACCTGGCCCATTAGTGTGAAGGAACACCACATGCTCTTCTGCACACAAGTATTACTTGCCCTGTTCTTTTTTCCTTTTTAAAGAATTTATTTATTTATTTTTAGACAGAGGGGCATGTGGTCTTCCTTTAGAAGGGAGAGAGGAAGAGAGGGGCAGAAACATCAATGTGTGGTTGCCTCTCGTGCATCCCCTACTGGGAACCTGGGCCACAACCCAGTCACGTGCCCTGACTGGGAATCGAACCTGTGACCTTTTGGTTTACAGGCCAGCACTCAGTCCACTGAGCCTCACCAGCCAGGGCTACTTGCCCTGTTCTTAAATGGCCAGACTCCAGGCAGTCTGCCACCTCTTTCCAGCTGTCATTTCCTGATGGACTTTCTGTACATCCTCCCCCCCTTCTCCATTTTTGGCCCCAGGACACAGACTTCCCTTCCCAACTGGTGAAGAATAATAATCACTGCTAGTTTATGAGGACCCAGACCCTTTACACATAGTATCACAAGTGAGGACCCTCTAGACAGCTTGCTTTCATGTCTCAGCTTTGGTATTTACTAGCTATGGGACTTGGGACAAATGATTTAAGCGCCTCTGTTGTTCATCTGTAACAGTAAGAGTAATAGCACCTACTTCGGAGGGTTACTGTGAGGATTGAATAAATTAATGCGTATAAAAAATTTAGATCAACGCTTGGCACTTAATAAGTGCTCAGAAAATGGTAGCTATTATAAAATTTTCATACATTATCTCATTTCAATTGAGCATAGCAGTTAAGAACCTAGGTTCATCTCTCAGTTTCACCATTTCTTAGCTGGGAAGCCTTAAGCAAAGGCCTGACCTTTCCATGCTTCCCTCGCCATATCTGAAATGTGGATGGTGCTGTAGTAAGTTGTATAAGGGCTCAATAAACATGAACTATTATTATTCAGCTCTGACACCAGCCCCATGAGACCACAGAGCAAACACAAACTGAAGCTGGACCAATAGTATGACTGTCCACAGCTGGGCAAGTTACCTCTCTGTTTTTTCAGGGATCAGTAATAAGAGAGCTTGCCTTAGAATTATTGTATAGAACACTAAGGACGATTAGCTATTATTACCCCCATTTTCACAAAGGAGAAAGTTGAGGATCAAAGGAGGTAAAGGGATAGGCTTCAAATCCCAGCCATGAAATAGCTGTGTGATCTCGGGTGGCTGATTTAATCTCTCTGAGGTGTAATTTCCTTATGTTTTAAATGGTGAATAAATGGGCAAGCCTGATGGGGTTGTTATAATGATGGTATAAGATCATGTAACCAACATGCTTAGCATGGTGCTCTTATTATGATCCCCATTTTTATCTGCAGGGAAATGGAGACAGAGAAAGCCCAAGTGACTTTCCCAAGGGCACAGGAGAGGCAGTGGCCAATTCAAACTTCAACAGGTGTCCACCTGCCCCAGACCCCTACCCTCCTCACACCACACCCTGCCTCCTCTCGGAAAGTGGAATGAAGGCTGATAGAGGCTATTCTGGCACCCAAAGATTGGGACATCTGGAAAAAGGTGGCTTTCAGACCTTCCCCCTCAGACCCTGGAGCCCTGGGCAGAGATGGCGGCTTGCCAAGCTGGTGGTAGGCCGGCTAGGCACACACACAGGGGCTAGAAGGAAGGGAAAGGGACAATGATAGGGAAGGAGTGAACAACTTTATTTCCCCTCTTCCAGCATACCATCTGTAATCTTAGACATATCTAGTCAAACAGTAACGACTACTTTTATAAGGACAAAGTTAGGGTTAGTTTATCCCTCTGCCCCCTTTCCCTTGTGCCCAAACTTGATTCATCCCAGGCAAGGTGAAGGGAGGAGACAATTAAAATGTGAAAAATAAAAAGTAGGCGTGTTCCCTCCCTGGGCTGTAAGTTCCAAGAAGGCATGTTTACTTACCCTCATAGCCCAGTGCCTCGTGTAATACCTGGTACACACCAGGGAGCTGATGACTATAACATAGTGTAGGAATCAGATCATATCGCTTGGCCTCCTCCTATTTCCTACGCTCCCCCTCAAACACATGTTCTATTTCATATCTTTTGCCCCTATTTCCATTTCTAGGGCTACCTAAAATGATTTCAAATACTACTGGGTTCTGGAGAACCCTGCTCACACTTACCCCATCCTAATGTGCCTGTCATACTCCTCCCCAAGCCTTCCTTCCCCTGGCCGGTTTCTCCCAGGGTATCACTCCATCTTTGGCCTCACTGTCCTTCATTTTGACACAGAAGGAGCTTGGTGTTTATTTATTTATTTTTTCCCTTATCTCCCCCAGAGCTTGGTGTTTAAAGGCAGAAGACCCAAGCTGAGTACTGCTTCTGCCCCAAGTAACACCCTCTAAGTCTCAGTTTCCTTATCTGTGAAATGGGGCTAAATCACACTACCAGTCTCATGGATAATTGTGATGATTAAATTGATAACATTCATGGAAGGCACTTAGAACAGGGCCTGGCAAACATTATGTAATTGTTACTGCTGCTGCCATTATTTGTAATTGAAATAAGCATGCATAAAAAATGTTTTTAATTATAAAGTGCTATAAAAATGTAAAAGATTATTATTATGACTTTATCGTGAGTAAATCCCGGGGAGTGGCAAATGATCTAATCTTGTGTTCCTTAATAATGCAGAAAACCCTTAGAGGAGCAATTTTTTTCTGACTTTTTAATGGCCAGGTAGTGCCTCCAAGAGAAGAAATAGCCCATCTCACACACACGTCACATCACGCAGGGTTATCTTGTTTGCTCTCATGTTTATGATCTGCCTGTCCCCCTAAACGGAAGCGAAAACTCCATGACAGAGGAAGTTCTATCTGTATTGTTTTGAATGTGGCTCACAGTAGGTATTTCTGTGGGACCAGTGAACAAATGAATGGAGTTCTACTGCAGATAGCAAAGTGCCAGGTCACAGAAACAGCACAGGGGCACCGGGACTTCAATCCAAAGGGAACCCTGCATGGAATCACTCCTCCGAAGGCACTGCCCGTCAATCAGTGTTGGCTGCCTTGGACGGCCAAGACCAGGGTAGGGGTCGAAGCGTCCATGAACAACTGACGGCCAGCCCTCTACTTTTGGAACAAGGATACAGAAGAGCAGATGAGGCTAAAATCTCTGCAAAGAACTTCTTTCATTCGCCCAGGAAGGCTTCCTGACTGCGCTTGATTTCCCCTGCCCAGCAGCTGAGGCTATTCTGTGCAGGTTTTAAGCTTCCAATCATATCTGAACGAGGGATCCCAACGCTAAAGTGAAGGTTACTAGGCACCTTGGAGCTCCCTTGGCCTTGCCAGGTGAGAGTGCCCAGGGAGCATATATAGGGCCCATTATTATGACGATTTATTAATAATAATATTGTTATTAAATATTTATGAAGTACTCATGCTCTGCTCGATGGTGACCCTCCAACCTTTCCAGCAACGCCAGGTCCCTAATCCCGAGTCCCACCAACCCTCCTGGTGTATTGTCATCAGATAAGAGTTGTGACAGGTCGCCTCGGCCGCCTCAGCTGACCTTAACCGCTGGGAACCCAGGCGTCCGGGTTCTCCCGTGGGGCAAGAATCCGCTCCTGGTCGCCACGGGGTCTGTGTGCAGAATGCGCTCTACGGTGTGCACCCTACCTGGGCTCCAGGAGCAGAAACGGGGAGGGGCCAGGTGCAAGCTTCCTACGGGGTCCACCTGGCGGCCGCCCCCGCCCCTCCCGGGGTCTCCGCCAGTCCGCAGACAGGCTTGGGCGCGGCCCGGGGCTCTCCGGCCCCAAGCGGGCGACCGCGCGCTGTCCCAGTCCCAGAGCTCCCGGCCGCCCGGCCCAGCAACCTGGCGCCCCGGCCCCGCGGCATTTTTTTCTCTTTATCATAAATATATAAATTATGCTAATTACGGGCATTGCATATTAACCAAACCCGAAACCTCCCCCGCCCGGCCCCCTCCCCCTCCGTGCAAACCCCTCCCCGCCCCGGACCCCGCTACTTACCGGAGCCCGAGCCCGAGCCGCCTTCGCCCCGGGTGCCTGGTGGCCACCGATTAGAGATTCATCTCACAGCCCGGGCCGGGAGGCCGGGGCCCGGGGCGGCCGCCGCCTGTAGACAAAGAAGCCAGTGCGGCTTGGCTCGGCTCGGCTCGGCCCGGGAACCGGTCGGGACCCGCCGCCGCCCCCGGGCCCCCAGCCTGGGATGGACAGAGCCGGAGGGGACTCCGCGGGCTGCAGCTGGGCGGGGGCGGGACGGCGGGGAAGCGGACAGGGGGAGCTGGGGTGGGGGGGCGGTCAGGTATATATATTTTTCTTCTTTTTCCCCTTCCACGGCCCCCCCTTTTTCCCTCCCCCCTTTTTTCCCTCCTTCTGCTACTTGGATTTTTTTAGCTGCTGCGTCATGAGCATAATTTATGCAAAGAGCTTTGCCGCATGCTGCACCGCGCTCGCCAGCCGCCGGGGGCGGGCGGGGAAGGGAGGGGACCGCGGAGCCAGAAACCGGGGGTGGGGGCGGGGAAGGGACCCTCAGCCACCGGCCGCGTCGCGAGGCCCCCGGGGGCTCGCTCCCGGGACCGGGATGGAGGGCCGGCGGGGCGGGTCCTGCAGCCCCCTCCAAGGCACCGCGTGAGGCCGTTGCGTTTCGGAAGGTGCGAGAGCGGAGCGGGAGCACGGGCGTGCGGACTGGGACCCTGAGCCTCAGTCCCTCCAGCCTAGGACGGGGGCGGCGACGGCTGCGACTCCCAGCAGCCACCTTTCGCTCCCTAGGTTAGTCATCGGCCCTTCTCCACGTTGAAAGTCAAGTTCGCGTCCTTTCCCAAGCCTCAGGCCGGGACGCCACCGCGAGAAAGGAGAGGGAAGGCAGACGTCGCCCCGCCGGCGTCGCACCCGGGGCAGCCGTGCCGCGTCTCCATCTCAGGCAGGGGACCCAGGTCCGGACGCTTCCCGCCACCCCGCCACCCTACCAGCGGCGGTGGGCTGTGCAGTCCGAAGACAGCTTGCCTGCGTCCTTGTCCGAGAAGACAAGGGAATGTAAAAAATAGACAAAAGTTCCGCGGAATGGAGAAAGCACAAAGTCCGCTTTGGGGCTGGTAGTGGTGGGAAGGGTTGGGCTCGTCTGGAGGCTCTGGGCGGTAGGGGAGGGGACGGGGTAAGAGGCAGAGTTTGAGGGAAAGCAGATTGGAGGGGCCGTTGACTCACGGAAGGCGGAGGGGTTGGGAGAACCGAGAGGAAGAGGAGTGAGGGGAGTGGAACCGGGGAGGAGGGAGGCTCTGCACACCCAGCGAGTGTGGATCCCCGCGTTGAGGCAGCCTGCTGGCGGCCTAGGCTGCCCACCCCGCCCCCGTCGGTGGTCTCACGGTGAGACAGGCACAGTGAGTTAGAGGGAGTGGAGCAGCCCTCCGCAGATGGAGCCTCAAGCCCGCTGCTAGAGGAACACTGCGGAGGAGGGGAGGAGGGGGCGTAGGCCCAGGTGACTCCAGTCCACCGCACCCTTTGCAGAAAGTCACTTGCAGTTTGCCCACACCCAGGGGGCCCCTCTCACAAGTTTCCCTCTTGAAGCCTGGCGCCATCATCATTTGCCTGGCTGACAGAGCTCGGGGTCTGTCAGCTTGCTGTGTCCATCTGGGGGTGGGGAGGTTCCGCTGATGCCAGATTTATGAGAACTGATGAATTAGGAGTAGAATATTTAGGTTTTAGTCCCAACTCTTTCACTAGCAGTCGAGGCAAGTAATTCAACTTCTTAAAAAGGAGGGTGCCTGACTGGTTTGGGCATCCTCTTGATGCTTCTCTCGCTCTTTTTCTCCCCCCCTCTGCCTCTCTCTAAAAATCAATAAATAAAATCTTTAAAAAGAATAAAATGAGAGTAATATCTGCAATCACTACTTCTCACGGTTAAAACATTTTTTAAAAAAGATTTTATTTATTTATTTATTTATTTATTTATTTATTTATTTAGAGAGGAAGGCCCTGGCTGGTGTGGCTCAGTGGATTGAGTGTCCGCCTGGGAACCAAAGGGTTGCTGGTTCGATTCCCAATCGCCCTGGGTTTCGGCCACTTCCCCAGTAGGGGCGCGTGAGAGGCAACCACAACCATACATTGATACTTCTCTCCCTCTCTTCCCTCTAAAGAGAGAGTGGGGAGGGAGAAGGAGAGAAACATCAATGTATGAGAGAAAATATTGATTGGTTGCCTCTCCCATGCGCCCCAACGGGGGTCCTCGCCGGCACCCCACCCGGGCATGTGCCCTGACTCCTGAATAGAGCTGGCACAGAACTGGCATCAACCCGTTGACCCTTTGCTTTGCAGTACAACGCTCAACCAATTGAGCCATGCCGGTCAGAATCAAAGGGGTTTCGGTAGACATACAACCTTTAATTTATAGTGTATAGATTTCTGTGTTGCTTGAATATTACTCTTTAAATGTTTTGTTGGGGTATGACATGTACACAGTAAAGTGCACAAATCTTAAATATATACCTCGATGACTATACATTGTATATGTAATCACCACCCACAATAAGATACAAAGCATTTCCAACACCTGGGAAGCTTCCTTGTGCCCCTTTAGAGCTGATAAACTCCCAGTGACCACTATTCCGATTTTGGTTTGGTTTGCTGGTTCTTGATTGGTTTGCTGGTTCTTGAACTTCATATAAATGGAATCAGACAGTATGTTCTCCTTTGTGTCTGGTTTCTGTCACTCAACAGATGTTTCTCAGATTTATCCATGTTGGGTCTAGCAGTATTGTTCTTTGTTATTGTGTATATTTCATTGCATAACTATGCTACAATTTATTCATTCTACTATTGTTGGGCATTGGATTGTTCCTGTTTTTGTCTTTTATTAATAAAACTGCTGTGAACATTCCTTTACAAATCATTTGGTGAATATATGCACTTATTTCTACTGGGTAAATACTGAGGGGTGGAATTGCTAGATTTGGGGTATATGTTTAACTTTTGTAGCTACTGCTAAATAGTTTTCCAAAATGTTTGAACCAATTTATGTCCTTACTCGTAATGTATGAGAATTCTAGTTGTTCTATATCCTCACCAGTACTTTCAATATAGTCTTTTTTTTTGCAAGGTTGCAATATAACCTTTTTGGACTAGTATATATTTTATAATCAAAAAAGTCAACAATATAAATATTTCCAAGGGTGGATAGGGAGAAGCTGTCACTCACTAGTGGCTTCCTTCTGCTTTTCATGCCAAATAAAACTCTTCAGCAGAATCCTCAGCCCAGCACATTTTTTTCCCTTCACTCCCACTTCCCATGCCTTCTGAGCCTACATTTATTTAAAAAATACTTATTATCCACCATGTGCCAGATACCTGGGCTGACTGCTAAGTGTCTAGTGGAATTTATAGTTTGCTGGGAAAATAGACATTAAACAAAAAATAAACACATGAATATATCATTATACATGATAATTAAGAACACAAGAAGGAGATTTAACACCCGGGGGCAGGGATGACACTTCTAAAGAAGTCATACATACGGTGTATAGAGCAAAGTTGGGAAGATAGAATAAGCAGTAAGGAGGAGGAACAGCAGAAGGGGTGATGAAACAGACAAGAACTTGGTGTTCAGGAACCAGAGGCTGGCACAACGTGACTAAAACACAGCAAGTGGCAGCACAGAACGATGCTGGAAAGATAGGCAGGGCCCAATCAGGAAGACCTGGCTAGATATACCCCCTAATCTTTCTATTTAATTGGGTCCCTTCTTTCTTTACAAAGTCTATCAAGATTTATCTCCTCCAAGAAGCCTTCTTGAATACTACATTATTCTAATTAATTATCTTAATTACATCTTGTTCCAATAACTTCATTGTATAATTTGTCATTTATAGGTCGTCCATTCTGTGTCCTGAGAATACTTCGGTTTACCCCACAGATGTGGGACAGAGCCTCCTGTTTCCTCTTTTGCTTGCTCTCCCAGCACCCAGCTTACCAGGGGTGCTCTGTTCATAATAAGAGTCTCCCTTGGCACATACTTTATTCCTAGAAAACTCTAGTAATATAAGCAGATAATCCCTGGGGTCCTTACTTCCTTGGCTGGAGAACTGACCCAGTTCCAAGTCTTCAAAACTCCTGGGGTGACCAAATTTCTCCAGGTTTGTGCATACTTTTCCAAACACCTTCCTTACCTCCATAGTCAGTCTTGCCCCTCCCCCTCTCAGTAGCCAGACTAAAGGCACCACTGCTGTTGCTAAGGGACTGAGGCTTAGGCATCTGGGAGTGAGCTGCAGGATGATTCAGCAGGGAGTCAGGTTGGTCAGCAGGAAAAGAACCTCTCAGCTGTGAGAGCAACTCATTTCCCAGTGCTCCTCCAGCCAGTTTTTTTTTTTTTTTTTTTTAACCCCTCTGTGTGTTTGATACTTGCGGGTATCTCTGAAAGCATTTAGGATTAAAAATTAAAAAAAAAAAATCCCTGGAGACTTAAATGTTATAATGTTATGCTTGTTGTGGTTGGTCAGTTTTCCTAAAACAAGGAAGCTGTAGTCCATCTCGACTGGTCGCATCAAAGTCCTTGGGAGGAGAATGGGCCGTGAAGGAGGAGGTCCCGAGTTCTGTTAACAACCCAGGGATATTTTAAGATGAGAAGCCAGAGTTTTTGAGAACTTGGACGTGACAAGGAGTGTGGCTGTGCATGCCCCATTTTTTACAGACCTCCCACCCTGAAATGCACATATAGTATTTTATTGTATTTAATTTTAGCAATGATGTAAAACTCTATTTCTGGGCTGTTGTCACTCTGACAGATCGCCCTACCAGCTCAAAGGGTAAATACGTTTTCTTTTTTTCCATAATTTTTGTACAGTAACAAGGTGAGGAACATTTCAGCTCATAAATTATTTACCAAACCTCACAGGCATAATAGGCTGTGTGCATATTCATCAGGCTATCATCCATTATTCATAAGAAGTTCACTTCAACTGTTAGAAGAAAATGAGGTTGTTGATTGAAATGCTGAAGAAATGTGGGCTTTTGTCCTCCCTGTTCCTTTCTCCCATCTGAGTTGGTCTGGAAGTTTCCATCAAAAAATCATACCGTAGGGAAAAAAATTTATTCCTGACATGTTGATAAGAGGGAAGGAAAGCTTGGAGTAGGAAATAAATCAGCAGAACCAGCCACCATCCATCTAACTTGGCTGCAGGCCACTGACTCCTGCTTCCACAACTCCTGTTGTGGCCAGGGAGTGGCCAAAGGGGGTCCCCTGCTCGCAACAAAGGACAGCTTCAGCAAATATGATAGAGTTAATACTTACATTAATTGAGATACAGGTTGCAGCCCTGACTGGTGTGGCTCAGTGGGCTGGGCCGTCGTCCAGCAAAGCAAAAGGTCATTGGTTGGGTTCTACATCGGGGCACATGCCTGGGTTGCTGGCCAGGTCCCCCGTTAGGGGTGTGTTAGAGGCAATCCATTGATGTTTCTCTTCCTCTTTCTCCTTCCCTTTCCCTCTCTCTAAAAACAAATAAATAAAATCTTGTTTTAAAAAAGATACAGGTTGTATTCTATAGCTGAGGAAGTATTTATGATTCATCTCCTTATTTGACCTTCACAAGTCTGAGGTAGGAATAATTTTCAGGATGAGAAAACTGAGGCTCAGAGAGGTTGACTGACTTGTCTAAGGCTGAACAGCTGATGAGAAACAGACCAGGGCTAGAGCCTAAATTTTCTTCCACATTCCATGCTCTTTATATTCTGGATGATAAAATCCACCATGCCTAAGGTAGAAGCATCTTGAATGTTTTCCATTAACCACTGGTTTTATTGTTTTCCCTTTTTTATACCTTTATTATTTCCATGAACTACAGAGGCAGTATAGGCTTGATAGCATCACATAATACAAAGTTCTATAGAATAGAGAGTAACAGATGTCCCTGGTGCATGGACAGGCTGTTAACCACCACGTCTGCCAGCCTTCATTGCCACAGGAAGCAGTAGGAGACCTCATAACCAGCCAGATCCAGAGACCTGGGTCCAGATCTGGTCATGGTCCCTTTCTAGCTGTGTGACCTTGAGCAACTTAGCCTCTTTAAAGGACATTTATAAAATGGGGACAACACACCTAGGGTGTTCTGTGTTAAATGAGATACTGTATATGAAAACCAAGTGTCAGCATTTTCCTCCATTCTGAGGGTTACCTCTCTCTAGTTAGTATAGGTGGGGTAGAGGAATGGTTAGCAAGGTTCCTCTCATGTTCGCACCCAAGTCTTCTGCTTGACGGTCAGTGTCATCTATCCTGGGCCACGCACTTGGCCGCTAGCCACAGCTGAGAACTCCTGGGGTGAGTCTTCCTATTAAGACGCAACTGTACACACAGTGGGGTACAGCTGTGGATTCTCCCTGACGTGTGTCTATACAAGGTTATACTGGACTGAAGCGCTGGGGGAAAACTAAAAAGAATTTCAATGAATAAAGGAAAATATTAAAACTTTAGATTTTGCCCTGGTTGGTTAGCTCAGTTGTTTGGAGCATCGTCCTGGACACCAAAAGGTGGCAGATTCGATCCCCAGTCAGGGCACATGCCTGGGTTCGGGATCGATCACATATAGGAGGCAACTGATCCATGTTTCTCTCTCCCATGAATGTCTCTCCTTCTGTCCCTTCCTCTACATCTAAAATCAGTAAAAACATATCCCCCAGTGAGGATTAAAAAAAACAACAACTTTGATTTTTAACTTTCTCTATAATCCAAGTGAAAAACAGCTAAGAAATTCAATCTTTATTAAGGGGTCAGGTCCTTTCATGGATGAACACCAGCCACTAACCTGGCTCCCAGACCTCAGGTCGCTTCCCTCCCTGGGAACTCCTGGGAGCTCCTCCTTCAAACCTCCGCCCCTTTCTGGGAAGCCCCTGGTCCTTCCTCCCTCTGGTTCCTCAGCTATCCTGAGAAGTACATGTTACCAAATCTGACATATTCAGTCTGGAAGAGGTGAGAGTGTGGAGGGGAGGAACAGGGAAAAGGCACCCAACTGCCCGTGTTCCAGAGAGCTTTGGCACACAGCCACCCAGCAGAATTGTCTCAGGGAGGCTGACAGGCCAAGTCCAGACTCCTTCTAGTCCCCTGAGATGCAAATGAGGCTCTGTTCTTCAGAGTGCCCTTTGGAAAGTAAGTGACCTTTGGAACACACACACACACCTCAAAGAATAAAATGACATGTCAATCCCCAAACCAGCTAATGTTGGTGTATGTTAGTATCAATCAATTTGCATTTTAATAAGCACTTAATGATTCTGAGGCAGTGATACAGGTGGTTTGGGATTTCACATTGAGAAAAACTAATCAAATCCCAAAAGAAGAGACACTGCCCTAGGATCTCCTAGGCTGCCCAGCTGCAGTGGAGTTAGCCCTGTATGTTATTATTCGGAGCGGTGTTGGTGTCTCTCCTACAAAGGCTTGCCAGGAATAAGAAAGGAAGGTCCATTTCTGAGTCATATATCTTGTAATCCTTGTTCCCTTAGTTACACAAAACCAGCCAAAGCTTTAAAAGACTGCTTCAAAGAGCCTGATTAAATTCTCCCACAGATCTCCACCCTCCCTCTTTGGGCTGGGAAACGGTTTTGTTTTTTCTAGTTACATAAGTGAAGAGCACAACGCATAGTAGGGGTTCCATCAAGGCACATTAAAAAGCTCCAATCAGTGCAATGAACTGGGAGCAGGGGGCCGAACAGGAAGAGGTAGCGCCGTTCTCTGAGCCCCGTGGAGCGAGCACAGCTTCCCCGTCTCCTCTGCAGCACTTACTGCATTACGCTGTAATTTCCCTTTCAACCTCTGTCTCGCCCAAGCATGTTGAAAGAGTTCATTAGCCATCATCCTTGGCTTTTCCCTCTTCTTCACCCCAACACTATTTTTTAAACATCCTTACTGAGATGTAACTGACATACAATAAACTGCACATTGAAAATGTACAATTTTGTAAGTTTTGACATATGCACACACACCTGAAACCATCACAATCAAGATTATAAACATATCCATCACCCCCAAGAGTTTCCCAGCATTCATCTCTCCCTGCTGCCCCTTCCCCTCCCTTTACATAGGCAACCACTGATCTGTTCTTTATCACTATAGATTAGTCTATATTTTCCAAAATTGTATATAAACGAACTCCTGCAGTATGAACACTTTCTAAAACTCTGGCCTCTCACCCAGCAGTGTCGAGGTTATTCGTGTCGTTGTGTGGATCCACAGTCCATTCTTTCGGCTGCACGGTGACATGGCCGTTTGCTTATCTACTGACCTGCTGGTGGACGTGCAACTTGTTTCCAGTTTGTGACTCTTACAAATAAAGCCGCTATAAACACCCATGTGTGAGTCTTTGTGTGCCACTTGAAACTAGTACACGACAATATTAAGGGTAAACTGTAACGCAATTTTAACAAGTCTTCGTGTGCCCACATGCCTTCATTGCTCTTGGGTTAACAGAGTGGAGTGGCTCGATCGCATGGTGGGTACACGTTTAACTTTTAAAGACCTTGCCATGCGGTTTGCAAAGTAGTTGTGCCATTTTTTCACTCTTACCAGCAGTGTGTGAGGATTTCGGTAGCTCCACATCCTCACCAACACTTGAAATGTCTTTTTCATATCAGCATTTTAATAGGTGTGCCAACATTGTTTCAACTTTTTGAATGGTTAGCATCCATATGGTTCAAAAAAATTTTTTTAAATTAAAGGTATATAATGAAAAGCCTCACTCCCATCCCTGTCTCCCCACACCACCCTGTAACCATTTTTATAGCTATGTTGTGTATTCTTCTAGAATTCTTTCATCAAATACTAACGCATATCCTTGGTTTTCCTGTTCTTTTACACAAAAGGCACCACGCTGAGTAGACTGTTCTGAACCTTTTCTTATTTTTCATTTAAAAAATATTTTGGCCCTGGCTGATATGGCTCAGTTTGTTGGGTGTCGTCCTGCAAATTGAACGGTCACTGGTTTGATTCCCCATCAGGGTACATGCCCGGGTTGTGGGTTGCGACATGTCCTAGGTTGGGGCACATGCCTAAGTTGGAGGCAAACCGATGATGTTTCTCTCTCACATCAATGATTCTCTCCCTCTCTTTTTTCCCCTTCCCCGTCTCTAGAATCAGGAAGAGAAAAAGAAAAACATTTTGGAGAGCTTTCTCATTCTTTGTTACAGCCACACAGTATTGTACAGATGTACTAAGATTTATGCTATCAATTCCCTATTGATGAACATATGGGTTATTTCTAATCTTTTCCTTGTACGAACAATGCTGCAGTGAACAGACTTATATACAGTGCTTCTCATGACTGCAAATTTATCTGTAGGAATCCTCCCTAGAAGTGGGAATTGTAATTTTTAATTTTGATGATATTGCCAAAGTAACCCTATAGGAGTTATACCAATTTACATCCTCACAATCAATAAACTAGTGTTTGCTTCTCCACAGCCCCGTACATGCAGTAAAATCAGCAAGTGTTTGGAGTTCTGCCAATCTGAAATTTGTATCTGTGTTAGCTTTTTGAAAAAAGATTTTATTTATATATTTATTTGTAGAGAGACAAGAAGGGAGGGAGAAAGAGAAGGAGAGAAACATCAATGTGTGAGAGAAACATCAACTGGTTGCTGCAAGTCCCCCCTGGGAACCTGGCCCACAACCGAGGCATGTGCCCTGACTGGGAATTGAACTGTCAACCCTTTGGTTTGCAGGCCTGTGCTGAATCCACTGAGTCACACCAGCCAGGGCTGAACTATTTTCATATCCTCCCTGTCCGTCAGCTCTCTCACCTCTAGGCCTTTGCATAAGCTGTTCCCTCTTTGAGGAACCCTCTTCACTTGCTTACCTTCCACTCACCCTTCAGATTTCATCTCAGGCATCACTGCCAGCAGGAAGCCTTGCTGACCACAGTAGAGGAGACTGGGGTGTTTTCATAACACCCCATACTGCCCTAGTACCAGCACTATGCACACTATATTGTGATTATCTGTTTACTCTTCTGTCTTTCCTATTGGGTAGACTAAGTTCCATGAGGGGAGGAATTAAGCTTGCTTCTTCACTGTTGTTTCCCTAATGCCTGTCACAGGGCCTGGCACATAATAGGTGCTCAACAGATAGTTGTTAAATTAATTCAGGAAAGGATGTTTGATAAATGACTAAATGAACATCTCACCTCATTGGGAGACCCAGGAGAATGAAGAGAACAGAAAGGCTCCTGATTCCTATCCAAGAAAGTGGGCTAGTTGCTAATTAATCCTACTTGCCAGAGAAGGCAGTGACTTGCAACCCCTTCCATTTCTGTTGGTAATCCTAGGTCCTGGGGGAATAAGCAAAATATCTAACATCTTGTAGAGGAGGTACTGACTAATCTGAGGGCAGCTTGCCTTAGCTAGGTCCTGAAGAATTCCTGGGTGTTAGGAGTTAATTAACCCTTTAGTCGCTGAACCATGGAGAGGTCCTGAGAGGGTGGGGGATTCCAGTAGAGGGTTAGAGCAGAGGGGCAGATACTTGGAGAGAGGTTCTGGGTCAATGGCTTTTTACCATCCAGTATAAGTATTTGAATATTTAATACCTGACAGGGCCTGAGTAGAAGTTACAACTTGATTATCAGCTCTGCCCACTTCCCCTAGGCCTTTTCAGGCTCCCTTTGCTCTTTCCTCCCTCAAAGAGAGTCTAGATTTAGAGCTGGAGGTGACTCAAGGATTGTGTGATTTGGGGGCAGATGATGAAATGGAGACCCTGGGGAGGCAACGCATTAAAAACACCATAAAGAAATTAAACAATGTAAACAGATTTTTAAAAAAATGCTTGTCAAGTCAAGCAGATCTGAGCTTGAATACTGGCTCTGCAGTTGTGTAATTTAGTTCAGCTCCTTAACCTCTCTGAAACACAGTTCCCTTACCTGCACCTCTCCTCGGAGTCTGCTACGGACATTAAACAAAAATATCTGTAAGGCCGCTAGCACAGTATCGGATTCATACATAGAAAGGAATACGGGGGAGCTGAATCAATGAGAACCAAAGTCAGTTAGTTGGTGACAGAGTAGGACCAGAACTAGGATCCACCTCCCATACTCTCACTGTCACGCGGGCTGTGAGAGTCAACACAGTTCCAGGGTCCCTACCTGAGGGGTCAGAAAGACAAATAAGGGAAATTCCTTTCGCAGTTTCACTCCTTTATATTCTGAGGCCCTACGCATAGGGTAAGGGCGGGGACAGATTAGTGACCTCTCTCTCTAGTTGCAGGCTTTAGGCTGAAATTAGCTTAAAATCTGATTTGGAAAAGTTAGGATACAGGGAAAAAGATTTGCCTGATCTGATCTCCAAAGATTTATTCATTTATGTATTAACCAATTGCTGATTGCAAAGGCCCTGGGGATGACAGTCCAATAAAACAAAAAACAAAAAACAAAAAAAAACCAAAACAGAACTTTTCCAAATATGGTCCTGACTTGTTGGTGGGATATGAAATCACAACCAGCATTGAGAAAGAAACAAAGAAAGAAATAGGAGAGAACAGAAAATACCAGAGTGCGTTCATTGTATAGAGGAGCATGAGTACTAGGTTATACAAGTCTGTTTCGTTACATATGTTTATAAATGTGTATATGCTGGGTAATGATTTAGAGTGAATTACTGTGGATTCTGCTGAAAAATTTTTACAAGCTCCTACCCTAGCAGGTAAACTTCAGGAGAGCAACGGCTTTATTTTCTTTTAGGACAGTGCCTGGTGTTGGTAAGTGACCTACAAATAAATGTTGAATGAATGAATGTCTAACACTGTGCCTGCCTTCAAGAAGAACAGAGTCAGACTTCCTGTCAAGGTGGAGGTGTAGGTAAACACGCTTCACCTCCTAGAGCAACCACAGAAAGAACTACAACTAGACCTTAAAACAAATAACATCCAAACCTTCAGAAAATCAAGCTGTATGGAAGTCCAACAATCACGGATTTAAAGAAGCCACATTCATCTAGACAGGTGCCTTTTCTACAATAGGCCACACTACTAAGAGAAGACAGGGAGTCAAAGCAGCTCTACCTAATACATAGAAACAAACACAGGGAGGCTGCCAAATTGAGAGACATAGAAATATGGCTCAAATGAAAGAACAGAACAAAACCCCAGCAAAAGAACTAAATGGAACAGAGATAACCAACCTATCAGAGGCAGAGTTCAAAACACTGGTGATCAGGATGCTCAAAAAACTCACTGAGTGCAGCAACAACATAAAAAAGACCTAGGAAGAAATGAAGGTTATGCTAAGTGAATAAAGAAAAATCCACAGGGAACTAACAGTGGAGGGGGTGAAGCTGGGATTCAAATCAACAATTTGGAACATGAGAAAGAAATAAGCATTCAACCAGAACAGCAATAAGAAAAAAGATCTAAAAAAATGAGGAGAGTATAAGAAACCTCTGGAATATCTCCAAATACACCAACATCTGAATCATAGGGATGCCAGAAGAAGAGGAGGAGCAAGAAATCAAAAATTTATTTGAAAAAATAATGAAAGAAAACTTCCCTAACTTGGTGAAGGACATAGACATAAAAGTCCAGGAAGCACAGAGAGTCCTAAATAAGTTGGACCCAAAGACAGCCACACCAAGACACATCATAATTAAAATGACAAAGGTTAAAGAGAGAATGTTAAAAGCAGCAAGAGAAAAGAAGAGAGTTATTTATAATGGAGTTTCCATAAGACTGTCAGCTGATTTCTTAAAAGAAAGTTTGCAGGGACCTACAACCAAGATTACTCTATCCAGCAAAGCTATCATTTAGAAATGAAAGGCAGATAAAGTACTTCCCAGACAAGGTAATCATCATCACCAAGCCATTATTACATGAAACACTAAAGGGACTCATCTAAGAAAAAGAAGAAGATCAAAACTATGAACATTAAAATGGCAACAAATTCACAACTATCAACAACTGAATCTATTAAAAAAAAACCCAAAACAAAACAAAAAACTAAGCAAACAACTAGAACAGGAACAGAATCACAGAAATGGAGATCAAATGGAGGGTTATCAGCTGGGAGGGTAAGGGGGAGAAGGCGGGAAAAGGTGCAGGGATTAAGAGGCACAATTGGTAGGGGGAGGTTAAGAACAGTATAGGAAATGGAGAAGCCAAAGAATTTATATGTATGACCCACGGACGCGAACTAAGGGGAGGGGAGGATTGCTGGGGGAAATGGGGCTATCAGGCAGAGGAGGGTAAAGGGGGAAAAATTGGGATGACTGTAATAGCATAATCAATAACATATATTTAAAAAGAAGAACAGCCCTGGTTTGTGTAACTCAGTGGATTGAGCATGGGCCTGAGAACCAAAGGGTTGCTGATTCGATTCCCAGTCAGGGTACATGCCTGGGTTGTGGGCCAGGTCCTCAGTGTGGGGTACGCAAGAGGCAACCACACACTGATGTTTCTTTCCCTCCTTTTCTCCTTCCCTTCCCCTCTCTCTAAAAATAAATAAATAAAATCTTTTAAAAAAGAAATTTAAAAGTAAAAAGTAAATAGAAAAGAACAGAGTCTGAAATGCAGGAAAAGGTAAATATCAGAGGCTGTATAATACAAGTACTAGCCTGAACCAAATTAATAATGCAAATATACTGAAAAGAGAAAAAATACCTAAAAGAAGTTCAAAAACAAAATCTCTTGGAAATTGGACTTTCAGAGTATTTTAGTCATGATAGGCAGTATGGTGTGTAAGGAAAACCAACCAACCAACCAACCCCAGAGCAAAACAAAAACACCAACTTGGGAGCCTGGCAGCCAGGACACAAGACCTGCTTCTGTAACCAGTTCACCAAGTGACTTAGGACCATCTCTTTAATTATTTCTCCATTTGAAAAACAGGACTGCTCAGGCAAGACTTGTCTGAGGGCCGTTGTGAAGACCCCTTGATCATGCATTTTAAGGGTGCTCATAAAATATTGGAGACAACAGTGAGAGTTGAAGTCAGTAGGGGTCTTTTTAGTGGTTTAATTAATTAATTAATCAACAAATATTTATCAGGTTTCTAAGGTTTACTGAGGGCTTTTCTTTCCAAAGCTTTCCTTTCCCTTTTCCGATCCTTTTCTAACACCATTCTTATCACATACAATATAGAAGGTAAACTCCACCAGAAAATAGTGTTGAGCTGTCTTGTTCTGCTTCATCTCTGTACTTGCACATAGCAAGCGCTCAGCAGCTATTTTAAAATGAAAGATGGAAGGAAAAAAAGCTTATTTGCTGCCCTAAAGGACAGCATCTTTGCCCTTAAGGGCAATTAAGTTAGAAGCAAAGTGATATAAAGAGAAAATATACAAAGGCACTGTACAGGTCACCCGTAATGAGTGCCAAAGGAAGGGCAGGGCCACAGGCACCCCTTGGGTACCGCACCTATGCCACTTCTAGTGCTAGCTATTGTGGGGGACACAGCAGAGAGCGCCCTTGGTTTTGGTGAGGAAGACAAGCAACACAGAAATAAATGCTGACAGCCTGTCTGTGGAACAGACAAGCCAGCGAAGATTTGAGTGACGGTCTAATTCAGAAAAGGATAGATGTGAGCTGAACTGGCAAATATTTACGGAGCTGCGGCTTAAGCTGGGCTCGGTAGGAACGCGCGATAGATCCAGGTTTACGGAGCACATTCCAGGTAATTAGATAAATCATTGAAATCTATGCCCCTCATGGGAAGGCTGTCAAGGTAAGGTGACCTTGAGCTGATGCGTGTAGGTGGAAAAGATTCCAGGGAATAGTTTTATGGTTCTGCCTCAGAGCGTCCCAGAGAAAAAGGTGCAGTTTTGAGACAATACCTGTACACGTACTTATTTGGTTTTCCGCTAGTGGAAGGACAGGGGTGGGGGTTAGAGGGCAACATCCAGCGGGTGGGGCCAACGCAAGTGGGCGGAATGACGCGGGCCCTCGGTTTAGCTACTGGAGGCCTGGTAAAGGGGCGGGGCTTCCGGCGGCAGCGGCATTTGGGCGTGGGGTGACGCTAGAGGACAAATTGGCACGTGACACGGAAGTGACTACGAACAGGAAGAGGACGAAAAAAATAACCGTCCGCGACGCCGAGCCGAACCGGACCCGCAGCCACCATGAACAGCAAAGGCAAGGACAGGGGTGGGCTGAGGCCGTCGGGGGAAAGTAGTGCTGCCCGGAGCGAGCGGGCCTGGAGCCCAGGGACCCCCAACGCCAAGCTTGGGGCAAGCTTCGCCGTCCTTCTCGGCCGGCTGCAGCCCCAGGGACTGTGCCGGGCGCCTTCGTCATCCCCGAATTACGGCTCCTGGCTCCCTCCCGGCCCTTTCTCCCTTCAACTCTGTGGCGCAGTTTGGCGCTGTGGACTCGGGAAG
>NW_026527406.1:0-48512 GCF_022682495.2 Desmodus rotundus | reverse complement strand
GACCCCTCTGGGGTGGGTCACGTGACCCCTCTGGGGTGGGTCACGTGACCCCTCAGGGGTGGGTGATGTGACCCCTCAAGGGTGGGTCAGGAGACACCTCAAGGGTGAGTCCCGTGACCCGAGGGAGGGTTGTGGTGGGGAGCCTGAGTGCGCACGCGCGGCCCACGTATAGGCCCGAAACCAGCCAGCCGCGGCTCGGAGAAAGGCCATCTCCTGGGGGCCTCCCCATGTTCTTCCACTCCTCAAGCGTGACCCCTTTACGGATGGAAGAAAGGGTGATCTTCGCAGTGGTGGGTTCGGGCCAGAGGGGTCTGCGGGTTTGCCTCCACGTACGCCAGGTGCCCGCACACCGGGCGCAGGTGTTTGAGCCCCGTGGAGGCAGAGGGCTGCTTATTGCTGGATGCAAGTGTCCTGCGGGGTCAAGGAATGGCATGGGCACTCCCCGGGCCACACAGGGCACCGGGCCCTTAGAGAGTTCCATGGGAAATCCCCCGCCCACGCCCCCTGTACCCAAGTCTGTCCTTAGCACACTGTCTGTGCGGGGCTGAAGGTGCTGCTAGGCAGTGTGGCCTGTGGGAAATCGTGCGGTCCTCTGAGTGGCAGGGAGGGCTTCTGTTTCCCCGAACAGGTGCGCAGGGACCCTGTAAAACTGCTGTGACCTCTCAAGGGTGGAGCAGGTGACCTCCCAAGGGTGGGTCACGAGACCCCTCAAGGGTGGGTCACGAGACCCCTCAAGGGTGGGTCACGAGACCCCTAAAGGGCGGGTCACGTGACCCGAAAAGCGTGGGTCACGAGACCCCTCAAGGGTGGGTCACATGACCCCTCAGGGGCGGGTCACGAGACCCCTCAGGGGTGGGTCACGTGACCCCTCAGGGGTGGGTCACGTGACCCCTCAGGGGTGGGTCACGAGACCCCTCAGGGGTGGGTCACGTGACCCCTCTGGGGTGGGTCACGTGACCCCTCTGGGGTGGATCACGTGACCCCTCAGGGGTGGGTGATGTGACCCCTCAAGGGTGGGTCCGGAGACACCTCAAGGGTGAGTCCCGTGACCCGAGGGAGGGTTGTGGTGGGGAGCCTGAGTGCGCACGCGCGGCCCACGTATAGGCCCGAAACCAGCCAGCCGCGGCTCGGAGAAAGGCCATCTCCTGGGGGCCTCCGCATGTTCCTCCACTCCTCAAGGAGGACCCCTTTACAGATGGAAGAAAAGGGGTATCTTCGCAGTGGTGGGTTCGGGCCAGAGGGGTCTGTGGGTTTGCCTGCACGTACGCCAGGTGCTCTCACAACGGGCCCAGGTGTTCGAGCCCCGTGGAGGCAGAGGGCTGCTTATTGTTGGATGATAGTGTCCTGCAGGGTTAAGGGACGGCGTGGGCACTCCCAGGGCGACAGAGGGCACCTGGCCTTTAGAGAGTTCCCTGGAAAATTCCCCACCCAGGCCTCTCGTCCACAAGTCTATCCTGCGCACAGTGTCTGTGCGAGGCTAGGGGTGCTTCTGGGCAGTGTTCCCCAGCGGTAATCGCGTGGTCCTCTAGGTGGCAGGGGGGCTCCTGTGTCCACAGACAGGTGCCCAGGGACCCTGTGGAACTGCTGTGACCTCTAAAGGGTGGGTTAGGTGAGCCGAGGGAGGTGTGTGCTTGGGAGCCTGAGTGCGCATGCGCGGCCCACGTATAGGCCCGATACGAGCCAGCCGCGGCTCGGAGGAAAGCCATCTCCTGGGGGCCTCCCCATGTTCTTCCACTCCTCAAGCGTGACCCCTTTACGGATGGAAGAAAGGGTGATCTTCGCAGTGGTGGGTTCGGGCCAGAGGGGTCTGCGGGTTTGCCTCCACGTACGCCAGGTGCCCGCACACCGGGCGCAGGTGTTTGAGCCCCGTGGAGGCAGAGGGCTGCTTATTGCTGGATGCAAGTGTCCTGCGGGGTCAAGGAACGGCATGGGCACTCCCCGGGCCACACAGGGCACCGGGCCCTTAGAGAGTTCCATGGGAAATCCCCCGCCCACGCCCCCTGTACCCAAGTCTGTCCTTAGCACACTGTCTGTGCGGGGCTGAAGGTGCTGCTAGGCAGTGTGGCCTGTGGGAAATCGTGCGGTCCTCTGAGTGGCAGGGAGGTCTTCTGTTTCGCCGAACAGGTGCGCAGGGACCCTGTAAAACTGCTGTGACCTCTCAAGGTGGGTCATGTGACCCCTCAAGGGTGGGGCAGGTGACCTCCCTAGGGTGGGTCACGAGACCCCTCAAGGGTGGGTCACGGGACGCCTCAAGGGTGGGTCACGAGACCCCTAAAGGGCTGGTCACGTGACCCGAAAAGCGTGGGTCACGAGACCCCTCAAGGGTTGGTCACGTGACCCCTCAGGGGTGGGTCACGAGACCCCTCTGGGGTGGGTCACGTGACCCCTCTGGGGTGGGTCACGAGACCCCTCAGGGGTGGGTCACGTGACTCCTCAGGGGTGGGTCACGAGACCCCTCAGGGGTGGGTCACGTGACCCCTCTGGGGTGGGTCACGTGACCCCTCAGGGGTGGGTCACGTGACCCCTCTGGGGTGGGTCACGTGACCCCTCAGGGGTGGGTCACGAGACCCCTCTGGGGTGGGTCACGTGACCCCTCAGGGGTGGGTCACGTGACCCCTCTGGGGTGGGTCACGAGACCCCTCAGGGGTGGGTCACGTGACTCCTCAGGGGTGGGTCACGTGACCCCTCAGGGGTGGGTCACGAGACCCCTCTGGGGTGGGTCACGTGACCCCTCAGGGGTGGGTCACGTGACCCCTCTGGGGTGGGTCACGTGACCCCTCAGGGGTGGGTCACGAGACCCCTCTGGGGTGGGTCACGTGACCCCTCAGGGGTGGGTCACGTGACCCCTCTGGGGTGGGTCACGAGACCCCTCAGGGGTGGGTCACGTGACTCCTCAGGGGTGGGTCACGAGACACCTCAGGGGTGGGTCACGTGACCCCTCTGGGGTGGGTCATGTGACCCCTCAGGGGTGGGTGACGTGACCCCTCAAGGGTGGGTCAGGAGACACCTCAAGGGTGAGTCCCGTGACCCGAGGGAGGGTTGTGGTGGGGAGCCTGAGTGCGCACGCACGGCCCACGTATAGGCCCGAAACCAGCCAGCCGCGGCTCGGAGAAAAGCCATCTCCTGGGGGCCTCCCCATGTTCCTCCACTCCTCAAGGAGGACCCCTTTACAGATGGAAGAAAAGGGGGATCTTCGCAGTGGTGGGTTCGGGCCAGAGGGGTCTGTGGGTTTGCCTGCACGTACGCCAGGTGCTCTCACAACGGGCCCAGGTGTTCGAGCCCCGTGGAGGCAGAGGGCTGCTTAGTGCTGGATGATAGTGTCCTGCAGGGTTAAGGGACGGCGTGGGCACTCCCAGGGCGACAGAGGGCACCCGGCCTTTAGAGAGTTCCCTGGAAAATTCCCCACCCAGGCCTCTCGTCCACAAGTCTATCCTGCGCACAGTGTCTGTGCGAGGCTAGGAGTGCTTCTGGGCAGTGTTCCCCAGCGGAAATCGCGTGGTCCTCTAGGTGGCAGGGGGGCTCCTGTGTCCACAGACAGGTGCCCAGGGACCCTGTGGAACTGCTGTGACCTCTAAAGGGTGGGTTAGGTGAGCCGAGGGAGGTGTGTGCTTGGGAGCCTGAGTGCGCATGCGCGGCCCACGTATAGGCCCGAAACGAGCCAGCCGCGGCTCAGAGAAAAGCCATCTCCTGGGGGCCTCCCCATGTTCCTCCACTCCTCAAGAGTGACCCTTTTACGGATGGAAGAAAGGGTGATCTTCGCAGTGGTGGGTTCGGGCCAGAGGGGTCTGCGGGTTTGCCTCCACGTACGCCAGGTGCCCGCACACCGGGCGCAGGTGTTTGAGCCCCGTGGAGGCAGAGGGCTGCTTATTGCTGGATGCAAGTGTCCTGCGGGGTCAAGGAATGGCATGGGCACTCCCCGGGCCACACAGGGCACCGGGCCCTTAGAGAGTTCCATGGGAAATCCCCCGCCCACGCCCCCTGTACCCAAGTCTGTCCTTAGCACACTGTCTGTGCGGGGCTGAAGGTGCTGCTAGGCAGTGTGGCCTGTGGGAAATCGTGCGGTCCTCTGAGTGGCAGGGAGGGCTTCTGTTTCCCCGAACAGGTGCGCAGGGACCCTGTAAAACTGCTGTGACCTCTCAAGGGTGGAGCAGGTGACCTCCCAAGGGTGGGTCACGAGACCCCTCAAGGGTGGGTCACGGGACCCCTCAAGGGTGGGTCACGAGACCCCTAAAGGGCGGGTCACGTGACCCGAAAAGCGTGGGTCACGAGACCCCTCAAGGGTGGGTCACATGACCCCTCAGGGGCGGGTCACGAGACCCCTCAGGGGTGGGTCACGTGACCCCTCAGGGGTGGGTCACGAGACCCCTCAGGGGTGGGTCACGTGACCCCTCTGGGGTGGGTCACGTGACCCCTCTGGGGTGGGTCACGTGACCCCTCAGGGGTGGGTGATGTGACCCCTCAAGGGTGGGTCAGGAGACACCTCAAGGGTGAGTCCCGTGACCCGAGGGAGGGTTGTGGTGGGGAGCCTGAGTGCGCACGCGCGGCCCACGTATAGGCCCGAAACCAGCCAGCCGCGGCTCGGAGAAAGGCCATCTCCTGGGGGCCTCCCCATGTTCTTCCACTCCTCAAGCGTGACCCCTTTACGGATGGAAGAAAGGGTGATCTTCGCAGTGGTGGGTTCGGGCCAGAGGGGTCTGCGGGTTTGCCTCCACGTACGCCAGGTGCCCGCACACCGGGCGCAGGTGTTTGAGCCCCGTGGAGGCAGAGGGCTGCTTATTGCTGGATGCAAGTGTCCTGCGGGGTCAAGGAATGGCATGGGCACTCCCCGGGCCACACAGGGCACCGGGCCCTTAGAGAGTTCCATGGGAAATCCCCCGCCCACGCCCCCTGTACCCAAGTCTGTCCTTAGCACACTGTCTGTGCGGGGCTGAAGGTGCTGCTAGGCAGTGTGGCCTGTGGGAAATCGTGCGGTCCTCTGAGTGGCAGGGAGGGCTTCTGTTTCCCCGAACAGGTGCGCAGGGACCCTGTAAAACTGCTGTGACCTCTCAAGGGTGGAGCAGGTGACCTCCCAAGGGTGGGTCACGAGACCCCTCAAGGGTGGGTCACGAGACCCCTCAAGGGTGGGTCACGAGACCCCTAAAGGGCGGGTCACGTGACCCGAAAAGCGTGGGTCACGAGACCCCTCAAGGGTGGGTCACATGACCCCTCAGGGGCGGGTCACGAGACCCCTCAGGGGTGGGTCACGTGACCCCTCAGGGGTGGGTCACGTGACCCCTCAGGGGTGGGTCACGAGACCCCTCAGGGGTGGGTCACGTGACCCCTCTGGGGTGGGTCACGTGACCCCTCTGGGGTGGATCACGTGACCCCTCAGGGGTGGGTGATGTGACCCCTCAAGGGTGGGTCCGGAGACACCTCAAGGGTGAGTCCCGTGACCCGAGGGAGGGTTGTGGTGGGGAGCCTGAGTGCGCACGCGCGGCCCACGTATAGGCCCGAAACCAGCCAGCCGCGGCTCGGAGAAAGGCCATCTCCTGGGGGCCTCCGCATGTTCCTCCACTCCTCAAGGAGGACCCCTTTACAGATGGAAGAAAAGGGGTATCTTCGCAGTGGTGGGTTCGGGCCAGAGGGGTCTGTGGTTTTGCCTGCACGTACGCCAGGTGCTCTCACAACGGGCCCAGGTGTTCGAGCCCCGTGGAGGCAGAGGGCTGCTTATTGTTGGATGATAGTGTCCTGCAGGGTTAAGGGACGGCGTGGGCACTCCCAGGGCGACAGAGGGCACCTGGCCTTTAGAGAGTTCCCTGGAAAATTCCCCACCCAGGCCTCTCGTCCACAAGTCTATCCTGCGCACAGTGTCTGTGCGAGGCTAGGGGTGCTTCTGGGCAGTGTTCCCCAGCGGTAATCGCGTGGTCCTCTAGGTGGCAGGGGGGCTCCTGTGTCCACAGACAGGTGCCCAGGGACCCTGTGGAACTGCTGTGACCTCTAAAGGGTGGGTTAGGTGAGCCGAGGGAGGTGTGTGCTTGGGAGCCTGAGTGCGCATGCGCGGCCCACGTATAGGCCCGATACGAGCCAGCCGCGGCTCGGAGGAAAGCCATCTCCTGGGGGCCTCCCCATGTTCTTCCACTCCTCAAGCGTGACCCCTTTACGGATGGAAGAAAGGGTGATCTTCGCAGTGGTGGGTTCGGGCCAGAGGGGTCTGCGGGTTTGCCTCCACGTACGCCAGGTGCCCGCACACCAGGCGCAGGTGTTTGAGCCCCGTGGAGGCAGAGGGCTGCTTATTGCTGGATGCAAGTGTCCTGCGGGGTCAAGGAACGGCATGGGCACTCCCCGGGCCACACAGGGCACCGGGCCCTTAGAGAGTTCCATGGGAAATCCCCCGCCCACGCCGCCTGTACCCAACTCTGTCCTTAGCACACTGTCTGTGCGGGGCTGAAGGTGCTGCTAGGCAGTGTGGCCTGTGGGAAATCGTGCGGTCCTCTGAGTGGCAGGGAGGTCTTCTGTTTCGCCGAACAGGTGCGCAGGGACCCTGTAAAACTGCTGTGACCTCTCAAGGTGGGTCATGTGACCCCTCAAGGGTGGGGCAGGTGACCTCCCAAGGGTGGGTCACGAGACCCCTCAAGGGTGGGTCACGGGACCCCTCAAGGGTGGGTCACGAGACCCCTAAAGGGCTGGTCACGTGACCCGAAAAGCGTGGGTCAGGAGACCCCTCAAGGGTTGGTCACGTGACCCCTCAGGGGTGGGTCACGAGACCCCTCTGGGGTGGGTCACGTGACCCCTCAGGGGTGGGTCACGTGACCCCTCTGGGGTGGGTCACGAGACCCCTCAGGGGTGGGTCACGTGACTCCTCAGGGGTGGGTCACGTGACCCCTCTGGGGTGGGTCACGTGACCCCTCAGGGGTGGGTCATGTGACCCCTCAGGGGTGGGTGACGTGACCCCTCAAGGGTGGGTCAGGAGACACCTCAAGAGTGAGTCCCGTGACCCGAGGGAGGGTTGTGGTGGGGAGCCTGAGTGCGCACGCACGGCCCACGTATAGGCCCGAAACCAGCCAGCCGCGGCTCGGAGAAAAGCCATCTCCTGGGGGCCTCCCCATGTTCCTCCACTCCTCAAGTAGGACCCCTTTACAGATGGAAGAAAAGGGGGATCTTCGCAGTGGTGGGTTCGGGCCAGAGGGGTCTGTGGGTTTGCCTGCACGTACGCCAGGTGCTCTCACAACGGGCCCAGGTGTTCGAGCCCCGTGGAGGCAGAGGGCTGCTTAGTGCTGGATGATAGTGTCCTGCAGGGTTAAGGGACGGCGTGGGCACTCCCAGGGCGACAGAGGGCACCTGGCCTTTAGAGAGTTCCCTGGAAAATTCCCCACCCAGGCCTCTCGTCCACAAGTCTATCCTGCGCACAGTGTCTGTGCGAGGCTAGGAGTGCCTCTGGGCAGTGTTCCCCAGCGGTAATCGCGTGGTCCTCTAGGTGGCAGGGGGGCTCCTGTGTCCACAGACAGGTGCCCAGGGACCCTGTGGAACTGCTGTGACCTCTAAAGGGTGGGTTAGGTGAGTCGAGGGAGGTGTGTGCTTGGGAGCCTGAGTGCGCATGCGCGGCCCACGTATAGGCCCGATACGAGCCAGCCGCGGCTCGGAGGAAAGCCATCTCCTGGGGGCCTCCCCATGTTCTTCCACTCCTCAAGCGTGACCCCTTTACGGATGGAAGAAAGGGTGATCTTCGCAGTGGTGGGTTCGGGCCAGAGGGGTCTGCGGGTTTGCCTCCACGTACGCCAGGTGCCCGCACACCGGGCGCAGGTGTTTGAGCCCCGTGGAGGCAGAGGGCTGCTTATTGCTGGATGCAAGTGTCCTGCGGGGTCAAGGAACGGCATGGGCACTCCCCGGGCCACACAGGGCACCGGGCCCTTAGAGAGTTCCATGGGAAATCCCCCGCCCACGCCCCCTGTACCCAAGTCTGTCCTTAGCACACTGTCTGTGCGGGGCTGAAGGTGCTGCTAGGCAGTGTGGCCTGTGGGAAATCGTGCGGTCCTCTGAGTGGCAGGGAGGTCTTCTGTTTCGCCGAACAGGTGCGCAGGGACCCTGTAAAACTGCTGTGACCTCTCAAGGTGGGTCATGTGACCCCTCAAGGGTGGGGCAGGTGACCTCCCTAGGGTGGGTCACGAGACCCCTCAAGGGTGGGTCACGGGACGCCTCAAGGGTGGGTCACGAGACCCCTAAAGGGCTGGTCACGTGACCCGAAAAGCGTGGGTCACGAGACCCCTCAAGGGTTGGTCACGTGACCCCTCAGGGGTGGGTCACGAGACCCCTCTGGGGTGGGTCACGTGACCCCTCTGGGGTGGGTCACGAGACCCCTCAGGGGTGGGTCACGTGACTCCTCAGGGGTGGGTCACGAGACCCCTCAGGGGTGGGTCACGTGACCCCTCTGGGGTGGGTCACGTGACCCCTCAGGGGTGGGTCACGTGACCCCTCTGGGGTGGGTCACGTGACCCCTCAGGGGTGGGTCACGAGACCCCTCTGGGGTGGGTCACGTGACCCCTCAGGGGTGGGTCACGTGACCCCTCTGGGGTGGGTCACGAGACCCCTCAGGGGTGGGTCACGTGACTCCTCAGGGGTGGGTCACGTGACCCCTCAGGGGTGGGTCACGAGACCCCTCTGGGGTGGGTCACGTGACCCCTCAGGGGTGGGTCACGTGACCCCTCTGGGGTGGGTCACGTGACCCCTCAGGGGTGGGTCACGAGACCCCTCTGGGGTGGGTCACGTGACCCCTCAGGGGTGGGTCACGTGACCCCTCTGGGGTGGGTCACGAGACCCCTCAGGGGTGGGTCACGTGACTCCTCAGGGGTGGGTCACGAGACACCTCAGGGGTGGGTCACGTGACCCCTCTGGGGTGGGTCATGTGACCCCTCAGGGGTGGGTGACGTGACCCCTCAAGGGTGGGTCAGGAGACACCTCAAGGGTGAGTCCCGTGACCCGAGGGAGGGTTGTGGTGGGGAGCCTGAGTGCGCACGCACGGCCCACGTATAGGCCCGAAACCAGCCAGCCGCGGCTCGGAGAAAAGCCATCTCCTGGGGGCCTCCCCATGTTCCTCCACTCCTCAAGGAGGACCCCTTTACAGATGGAAGAAAAGGGGGATCTTCGCAGTGGTGGGTTCGGGCCAGAGGGGTCTGTGGGTTTGCCTGCACGTACGCCAGGTGCTCTCACAACGGGCCCAGGTGTTCGAGCCCCGTGGGGGCAGAGGGCTGCTTAGTGCTGGATGATAGTGTCCTGCAGGGTTAAGGGACGGCGTGGGCACTCCCAGGGCGACAGAGGGCACCCGGCCTTTAGAGAGTTCCCTGGAAAATTCCCCACCCAGGCCTCTCGTCCACAAGTCTATCCTGCGCACAGTGTCTGTGCGAGGCTAGGAGTGCTTCTGGGCAGTGTTCCCCAGCGGAAATCGCGTGGTCCTCTAGGTGGCAGGGGGGCTCCTGTGTCCACAGACAGGTGCCCAGGGACCCTGTGGAACTGCTGTGACCTCTAAAGGGTGGGTTAGGTGAGCCGAGGGAGGTGTGTGCTTGGGAGCCTGAGTGCGCATGCGCGGCCCACGTATAGGCCCGAAACGAGCCAGCCGCGGCTCAGAGAAAAGCCATCTCCTGGGGGCCTCCCCATGTTCCTCCACTCCTCAAGAGTGACCCTTTTACGGATGGAAGAAAGGGTGATCTTCGCAGTGGTGGGTTCGGGCCAGAGGGGTCTGCGGGTTTGCCTCCACGTACGCCAGGTGCCCGCACACCGGGCGCAGGTGTTTGAGCCCCGTGGAGGCAGAGGGCTGCTTATTGCTGGATGCAAGTGTCCTGCGGGGTCAAGGAATGGCATGGGCACTCCCCGGGCCACACAGGGCACCGGGCCCTTAGAGAGTTCCATGGGAAATCCCCCGCCCACGCCCCCTGTACCCAAGTCTGTCCTTAGCACACTGTCTGTGCGGGGCTGAAGGTGCTGCTAGGCAGTGTGGCCTGTGGGAAATCGTGCGGTCCTCTGAGTGGCAGGGAGGGCTTCTGTTTCCCCGAACAGGTGCGCAGGGACCCTGTAAAACTGCTGTGACCTCTCAAGGGTGGAGCAGGTGACCTCCCAAGGGTGGGTCACGAGACCCCTCAAGGGTGGGTCACGGGACCCCTCAAGGGTGGGTCACGAGACCCCTAAAGGGCGGGTCACGTGACCCGAAAAGCGTGGGTCACGAGACCCCTCAAGGGTGGGTCACATGACCCCTCAGGGGCGGGTCACGAGACCCCTCAGGGGTGGGTCACGTGACCCCTCAGGGGTGGGTCACGTGACCCCTCAGGGGTGGGTCACGAGACCCCTCAGGGGTGGGTCACGTGACCCCTCTGGGGTGGGTCACGTGACCCCTCTGGGGTGGGTCACGTGACCCCTCAGGGGTGGGTGATGTGACCCCTCAAGGGTGGGTCAGGAGACACCTCAAGGGTGAGTCCCGTGACCCGAGGGAGGGTTGTGGTGGGGAGCCTGAGTGCGCACGCGCGGCCCACGTATAGGCCCGAAACCAGCCAGCCGCGGCTCGGAGAAAGGCCATCTCCTGGGGGCCTCCCCATGTTCTTCCACTCCTCAAGCGTGACCCCTTTACGGATGGAAGAAAGGGTGATCTTCGCAGTGGTGGGTTCGGGCCAGAGGGGTCTGCGGGTTTGCCTCCACGTACGCCAGGTGCCCGCACACCGGGCGCAGGTGTTTGAGCCCCGTGGAGGCAGAGGGCTGCTTATTGCTGGATGCAAGTGTCCTGCGGGGTCAAGGAATGGCATGGGCACTCCCCGGGCCACACAGGGCACCGGGCCCTTAGAGAGTTCCATGGGAAATCCCCCGCCCACGCCCCCTGTACCCAAGTCTGTCCTTAGCACACTGTCTGTGCGGGGCTGAAGGTGCTGCTAGGCAGTGTGGCCTGTGGGAAATCGTGCGGTCCTCTGAGTGGCAGGGAGGGCTTCTGTTTCCCCGAACAGGTGCGCAGGGACCCTGTAAAACTGCTGTGACCTCTCAAGGGTGGAGCAGGTGACCTCCCAAGGATGGGTCACGAGACCCCTCAAGGGTGGGTCACGGGACCCCTCAAGGGTGGGTCACGAGACCCCTAAAGGGCGGGTCACGTGACCCGAAAAGCGTGGGTCACGAGACCCCTCAAGGGTGGGTCACATGACCCCTCAGGGGCGGGTCACGAGACCCCTCAGGGGTGGGTCACGTGACCCCTCTGGGGTGGGTCACGTGACCCCTCAGGGGTGGGTCACCAGACCCCTCAGGGGTGGGTCACGTGACCCCTCAGGGGTGGGTCACGTGACCCCTCTGGGGTGGGTCACGTGACCCCTCAGGGGTGGGTGATGTGACCCCTCAAGGGTGGGTCAGGAGACACCTCAAGGGTGAGTCCCGTGACCCGAGGGAGGGTTGTGGTGGGGAGCCTGAGTGCGCACGCGCGGCCCACGTATAGGCCCGAAACCAGCCAGCCGCGGCTCGGAGAAAGGCCATCTCCTGGGGGCCTCCGCATGTTCCTCCACTCCTCAAGGAGGACCCCTTTACAGATGGAAGAAAAGGGGGATCTTCGCAGTGGTGGGTTCGGGCCAGAGGGGTCTGTGGGTTTGCCTGCACGTACGCCAGGTGCTCTCACAACGGGCCCAGGTGTTCGAGCCCCGTGGAGGCAGAGGGCTGCTTATTGCTGGATGATAGTGTCCTGCAGGGTTAAGGGACGGCGTGGGCACTCCCAGGGCGACAGAGGGCACCTGGCCTTTAGAGAGTTCCCTGGAAAATTCCCCACCCAGGCCTCTCGTCCACAAGTCTATCCTGCGCACAGTGTCTGTGCGAGGCTAGGAGTGCTTCTGGGCAGTGTTCCCCAGCGGTAATCGCGTGGTCCTCTAGGTGGCAGGGGGGCTCCTGTGTCCACAGACAGGTGCCCAGGGACCCTGTGGAACTGCTGTGACCTCTAAAGGGTGGGTTAGGTGAGCCGAGGGAGGTGTGTGCTTGGGAGCCTGAGTGCGCATGCGCGGCCCACGTATAGGCCCGAAACGAGCCAGCCGCGGCTCGGAGGAAAGCCATCTCCTGGGGGCCTCCCCATGTTCTTCCACTCCTCAAGCGTGACCCCTTTACGGATGGAAGAAAGGGTGATCTTCGCAGTGGTGGGTTCGGGCCAGAGGGGTCTGCGGGTTTGCCTCCACGTACGCCAGGTGCCCGCACACCGGGCGCAGGTGTTTGAGCCCCGTGGAGGCAGAGGGCTGCTTATTGCTGGATGCAAGTGTCCTGCGGGGTCAAGGAACGGCATGGGCACTCCCCGGGCCACACAGGGCACCGGGCCCTTAGAGAGTTCCATGGGAAATCCCCCGCCCATGCCCCCTGTACCCAAGTCTGTCCTTAGCACACTGTCTGTGCGGGGCTGAAGGTGCTGCTAGGCAGTGTGGCCTGTGGGAAATCGTGCGGTCCTCTGAGTGGCAGGGAGGTCTTCTGTTTCGCCGAACAGGTGCGCAGGGACCCTGTAAAACTGCTGTGACCTCTCAAGGTGGGTCATGTGACCCCTCAAGGGTGGGGCAGGTGACCTCCCAAGGGTGGGTCACGGGACCCCTCAAGGGTGGGTCACGAGACCCCTAAAGGGCTGGTCACGTGACCCAAAAAGCGTGGGTCACGAGACCCCTCAAGGTTTGGTCACGTGACCCCTCAGGGGTGGGTCACGAGACCCCTCTGGGGTGGGTCACGTGACCCCTCAGGGGTGGGTCACGTGACCCCTCTGGGGTGGGTCACGTGACCCCTCAGGGGTGGGTCACGAGACCCCTCTGGGGTGGGTCACGTGACCCCTCAGGGGTGGGTCACGTGACCCCTCTGGGGTGGGTCACGAGACCCCTAAAGGGCTGGTCACGTGACCCGAAAAGCGTGGGTCACGAGACCCCTCAAGGGTTGGTCACGTGACCCCTCAGGGGTGGGTCACGAGACCCCTCTGGGGTGGGTCACGTGACCCCTCTGGGGTGGGTCACGAGACCCCTCAGGGGTGGGTCACGTGACTCCTCAGGGGTGGGTCACGAGACCCCTCAGGGGTGGGTCACGTGACCCCTCTGGGGTGGGTCACGTGACCCCTCTGGGTGGGTCATGTGACCCCTCAAGGGTGGGGCCGGTGACCTCCCAAGGGTGGGTCACGAGACCCCTCAAGGGTGGGTCACGAGACCCCTCAAGGGTGGGTCACGAGACCCCTAAAGGGCTGGTCACGTGACCCGAAAAGCGAGGGTCACGAGACCCCTCAAGCGTTGGTCACGTGACCCCTCAGGGGTGGGTCACGAGACCCCTCTGGGGTGGGTCACGTGACCCCTCTGGGGTGGGTCACGAGACCCCTCAGGGGTGGGTCACGTGACTCCTCAGGGGTGGGTCACGAGACCCCTCAAGGGTTGGTCACGTGACCCCTCAGGGGTGGGTCACGAGACCCCTCTGGGGTGGGTCACGTGACCCCTCAGGGGTGGGTCACGTGACCCCTCTGGGGTGGGTCACGAGACCCCTCAGGGGTGGGTCACGTGACTCCTCAGGGGTGGGTCACGAGACCCCTCAGGGGTGGGTCACGTGACCCCTCTGGGGTGGGTCATGTGACCCCTCAGGGGTGGGTGACGTGACCCCTCAAGGGTGGGTCAGGAGACACCTCAAGGGTGAGTCCCGTGACCCGAGGGAGGGTTGTGGTGGGGAGCCTGAGTGCGCACGCACGGCCCACGTATAGGCCCGAAACCAGCCAGCCGCGGCTCGGAGAAAAGCCATCTCCTGGGGGCCTCCCCATGTTCCTCCACTCCTCAAGGAGGACCCCTTTACAGATGGAAGAAAAGGGGGATCTTCGCAGTGGTGGGTTCGGGCCAGAGGGGTCTGTGGGTTTGCCTGCACGTACGCCAGGTGCTCTCACAACGGGCCCAGGTGTTCGAGCCCCGTGGAGGCAGAGGGCTGCTTAGTGCTGGATGATAGTGTCCTGCAGGGTTAAGGGACGGCGTGGGCACTCCCAGGGCGACAGAGGGCACCCGGCCTTTAGAGAGTTCCCTGGAAAATTCCCCACCCAGGCCTCTCGTCCACAAGTCTATCCTGCGCACAGTGTCTGTGCGAGGCTAGGAGTGCTTCTGGGCAGTGTTCCCCAGCGGAAATCGCGTGGTCCTCTAGGTGGCAGGGGGGCTCCTGTGTCCACAGACAGGTGCCCAGGGACCCTGTGGAACTGCTGTGACCTCTAAAGGGTGGGTTAGGTGAGCCGAGGGAGGTGTGGGCTTGGGAGCCTGAGTGCGCATGCGCGGCCCACGTATAGGCCCGAAACGAGCCAGCCGCGGCTCAGAGAAAAGCCATCTCCTGGGGGCCTCCCCATGTTCTTCCACTCCTCAAGAGTGACCCTTTTACGGATGGAAGAAAGGGTGATCTTCGCAGTGGTGGGTTCGGGCCAGAGGGGTCTGCGGGTTTGCCTCCACGTACGCCAGGTGCCCGCACACCGGGCGCAGGTGTTTGAGCCCCGTGGAGGCAGAGGGCTGCTTATTGCTGGATGCAAGTGTCCTGCGGGGTCAAGGAATGGCATGGGCACTCCCCGGGCCACACAGGGCACCGGGCCCTTAGAGAGTTCCATGGGAAATCCCCCGCCCACGCCCCCTGTACCCAAGTCTGTCCTTAGCACACTGTCTGTGCGGGGCTGAAGGTGCTGCTAGGCAGTGTGGCCTGTGGGAAATCGTGCGGTCCTCTGAGTGGCAGGGAGGGCTTCTGTTTCCCCGAACAGGTGCGCAGGGACCCTGTAAAACTGCTGTGACCTCTCAAGGGTGGAGCAGGTGACCTCCCAAGGGTGGGTCACGAGACCCCTCAAGGGTGGGTCACGGGACCCCTCAAGGGTGGGTCACGAGACCCCTAAAGGGCGGGTCACGTGACCCGAAAAGCGTGGGTCACGAGACCCCTCAAGGGTGGGTCACATGACCCCTCAGGGGCGGGTCACGAGACCCCTCAGGAGTGGGTCACGTGACCCCTCTGGGGTGGGTCACGTGACCCCTCAGGGGTGGGTCACCAGACCCCTCAGGGGTGGGTCACGTGACCCCTCAGGGGTGGGTCACGTGACCCCTCTGGGGTGGGTCACGTGACCCCTCAGGGGTGGGTGATGTGACCCCCCAAGGGTGGGTCAAGAGACACCTCAAGGGTGAGTCCCGTGACCCGAGGGAGGGTTGTGGTGGGAGCCTGAGTGCGCACGCACGGCCCACGTATAGGCCCGAAACCAGCCAGCCGCGGCTCGGAGAAAGGCCATCTCCTGGGGGCCTCCGCATGTTCCTCCACTCCTCAAGGAGGACCCCTTTACAGATGGAAGAAAAGGGGGATCTTCGCAGTGGTGGGTTCGGCCCAGAGGGGTCTGTGGGTTTGCCTGCACGTACGCCAGGTGCTCTCACAACGGGCCCAGGTGTTCGAGCCCCGTGGAGGCAGAGGGCTGCTTATTGCTGGATGATAGTGTCCTGCAGGGTTAAGGGACGGCGTGGGCACTCCCAGGGCGACAGAGGGCACCTGGCCTTTAGAGAGTTCCCTGGAAAATTCCCCACCCAGGCCTCTCGTCCACAAGTCTATCCTGCGCACAGTGTCTGTGCGAGGCTAGGAGTGCTTCTGGGCAGTGTTCCCCAGCGGTAATCGCGTGGTCCTCTAGGTGGCAGGGGGGCTCCTGTGTCCACAGACAGGTGCCCAGGGACCCTGTGGAACTGCTGTGACCTCTAAAGGGTGGGTTAGGTGAGCCGAGGGAGGTGTGTGCTTGGGAGCCTGAGTGCGCATGCGCGGCCCACGTATAGGCCCGATACGAGCCAGCCGCGGCTCGGAGGAAAGCCATCTCCTGGGGGCCTCCCCCTGTTCTTCCACTCCTCAAGCGTGACCCCTTTACGGATGGAAGAAAGGGTGATCTTCGCAGTGGTGGGTTCGGGCCAGAGGGGTCTGCGGGTTTGCCTCCACGTACGCCAGGTGCCCGCACACCGGGCGCAGGTGTTTGAGCCCCGTGGAGGCAGAGGGCTGCTTATTGCTGGATGCAAGTGTCCTGCGGGGTCAAGGAACGGCATGGGCACACGCCGGGCCACACAGGGCACCGGGCCTTTAGAGAGTTCCATGGGAAATCCCCCGCCCATGCCCCCTGTACCCAAGTCTGTCCTTAGCACACTGTCTGTGCGGGGCTGAAGGTGCTGCTAGGCAGTGTGGCCTGTGGGAAATCGTGCGGTCCTCTGAGTGGCAGGGAGGTCTTCTGTTTCGCCGAACAGGTGCGCAGGGACCCTGTAAAACTGCTGTGACCTCTCAAGGTGGGTCATGTGACCCCTCAAGGGTGGGGCAGGTGACCTCCCAAGGGTGGGTCACGAGACCCCTCAAGGGTGGGTCACGGGACCCCTCAAGGGTGGGTCACGAGACCCCTAAAGGGCTGGTCACGTGACCCGAAAAGCGAGGGTCACGAGACCCCTCAAGGGTTGGTCACGTGACCCCTCAGGGGTGGGTCACGAGACCCCTCTGGGGTGGGTCACGTGACCCCTCTGGGGTGGGTCACGAGACCCCTCAGGGGTGGGTCACGTGACTCCTCAGGGGTGGGTCACGAGACCCCTCAGGGGTGGGTCACGTGACCCCTCTGGGGTGGGTCACGTGACCCCTCTGGGGTGGGTCATGTGACCCCTCAGGGGTGGGTGACGTGACCCCTCAAGGGTGGGTCAGGAGACACCTCAAGGGTGAGCCCCGTGACCCGAGGGAGGGTTGTGGTGGGGAGCCTGAGTGCGCACGCACGGCCCACGTATAGGCCCGAAACCAGCCAGCCGCGGCTCGGAGAAAAGCCATCTCCTGGGGGCCTCCCCATGTTCCTCCACTCCTCAAGGAGGACTCCTTTACAGATGGAAGAAAAGGGGGATCTTCGCAGTGGTGGGTTCGGGCCAGAGGGGTCTGTGGGTTTGCCTGCACGTACGCCAGGTGCTCTCACAACTGGCCCAGGTGTTCGAGCCCCGTGAAGGCAGAGGGCTGCTTAGTGCTGGATGATAGTGTCCTGCAGGGTTAAGGGACGGCGTGGGCACTCCCAGGGCGACAGAGGGCACCCGGCCTTTAGAGAGTTCCCTGGAAAATTCCCCACCCAGGCCTCTCGTCCACAAGTCTATCCTGCGCACAGTGTCTGTGAGAGGCTAGGAGTGCTTCCGGGCAGTGTTCCCCAGCGGAAATCGCGTGGTCCTCTAGGTGGCAGGGGGGCTCCTGTGTCCACAGACAGGTGCCCAGGGACCCTGTGGAACTGCTGTGACCTCTAAAGGGTGGGTTAGGTGAGCCGAGGGAGGTGTGTGCTTGGGAGCCTGAGTGCGCATGCGCGGCCCACGTATAGGCCCGAAACGAGCCAGCCGCGGCTCAGAGAAAAGCCATCTCCTGGGGGCCTCCCCATGTTCTTCCACTCCTCAAGAGTGACCCTTTTACGGATGGAAGAAAGGGTGATCTTCGCAGTGGTGGGTTCGGGCCAGAGGGGTCTGCGGGTTTGCCTCCACGTACGCCAGGTGCCCGCACACCGGGCGCAGGTGATGAGCCCCGTGGAGGCAGAGGGCTGCTTATTGCTGGATGCAAGTGTCCTGCGGGGTCAAGGAATGGCATGGGCACTCCCCGGGCCACACAGGGCACCGGGCCCTTAGAGAGTTCCATGGGAAATCCCCCGCCCACGCCCCCTGTACCCAAGTCTGTCCTTAGCACACTGTCTGTGCGGGGCTGAAGGTGCTGCTAGGCATTGTGGCCTGTGGGAAATCGTGCGGTCCTCTGAGTGGCAGGGAGGGCTTCTGTGTCGCCGAACAGGTGCGCAGGGACCCTGTAAAACTGCTGTGACCTCTCAAGGTGGGTCATGTGACCCCTCAAGGGTGGGGCAGGTGACCTCCCAAGGGTGGGTCACGAGACCCCTCAAGGGTGGGTCACGGGACCCCTCAAGGGTGGGTCACGAGACCCATAAAGGGCGGGTCACGTGACCCGAAAAGCGTGGGTCACGAGACCCCTCAAGGTTGGGTCACATGACCCCTCACGGGCGGGTCACGAGACCCCTCAGGGGTGGGTCACGTGACCCCTCTGGGGTGGGTCACGTGACCCCTCAGGGGCGGGTCACCAGACCCCTCAGGGGTGGGTCACGTGACCCCTCTGGGGTGGGTCACGTGACCCCTCAGGGGTGGGTGATGTGACCCCTCAAGGGTGGGTCAGGAGACACCTGAAGGGTGAGTCCCGTGACCCGAGGGAGGGTTGTGGTGGGGAGCCTGAGTGCGCACGCGCGGCCCACGTATAGGCCCGAAACCAGCCAGCCGCGGCTCGGAGAAAGGCCATCTCCTGGGGGCCTCCGCATGTTCCTCCACTCCTCAAGGAGGACCCCTTTACAGATGGAAGAAAAGGGGGATCTTCGCAGTGGTGGGTTCGGGCCAGAGGGGTCTGCGGGTTTGCCTCCACGTACGCCAGGTGCCCGCACACCGGGCGCAGGTGTTTGAGCCCCGTGGAGGCAGAGGGCTGCTTATTGCTGGATGCAAGTGTCCTGCGGGGTCAAGGAACGGCATGGGCACTCCCCGGGCCACACAGGGCACCGGGCCCTTAGAGAGTTCCATGGGAAATCCCCCGCCCACGCCCCCTGTACCCAAGTCTGTCCTTAGCACACTGTCTGTGCGGGGCTGAAGGTGCTGCTAGGCATTGTGGCCTGTGGGAAATCGTGCGGTCCTCTGAGTGGCAGGGAGGGCTTCTGTTTCCACGAACAGGTGCGCAGGGACCCTGTAAAACTGCTGTGACCTCTCAAGGGTGGAGCAGGTGACATCCCAAGGGTGGGTCACGAGACCCCTCAAGGGTGGGTCACGGGACCCCTCAAGGGTGGGTCACGAGACCCATAAAGGGCGGGTCACGTGACCCGAAAAGCGTGGGTCACGAGACCCCTCAAGGTTGGGTCACATGACCCCTCACGGGCGGGTCACGAGACCCCTCAGGGGTGGGTCACGTGACCCCTCTGGGGTGGGTCACGTGACCCCTCAGGGGCGGGTCACCAGACCCCTCAGGGGTGGGTCACGTGACCCCTCTGGGGTGGGTCACGTGACCCCTCAGGGGTGGGTGATGTGACCCCTCAAGGGTGGGTCAGGAGACACCTGAAGGGTGAGTCCCGTGACCCGAGGGAGGGTTGTGGTGGGGAGCCTGAGTGCGCACGCGCGGCCCACGTATAGGCCCGAAACCAGCCAGCCGCGGCTCGGAGAAAGGCCATCTCCTGGGGGCCTCCGCATGTTCCTCCACTCCTCAAGGAGGACCCCTTTACAGATGGAAGAAAAGGGGGATCTTCGCAGTGGTGGGTTCGGGCCAGAGGGGTCTGCGGGTTTGCCTCCACGTACGCCAGGTGCCCGCACACCGGGCGCAGGTGTTTGAGCCCCGTGGAGGCAGAGGGCTGCTTATTGCTGGATGCAAGTGTCCTGCGGGGTCAAGGAACGGCATGGGCACTCCCCGGGCCACACAGGGCACCGGGCCCTTAGAGAGTTCCATGGGAAATCCCCCGCCCATGCCCCCTGTACCCAAGTCTGTCCTTAGCACACTGTCTGTGCGGGGCTGAAGGTGCTGCTAGGCAGTGTGGCCTGTGGGAAATCGTGCGGTCCTCTGAGTGGCAGGGAGGTCTTCTGTGTCGCCGAACAGGTGCGCAGGGACCCTGTAAAACTGCTGTGACCTCTCAAGGTGGGTCATGAGACCCCTCAAGGGTGGGGCAGGTGACCTCCCAAGGGTGGGTCACGAGACCCCTCAAGGGTGGGTCACGGGACCCCTCAAGGGTGGGTCACGAGACCCCTAAAGGGCTGGTCACGTGACCCGAAAAGCGTGGGTCACGAGACCCCTCAAGGGTTGGTCACGTGACCCCTCAGGGGTGGGTCACGAGACCCCTCTGGGGTGGGTCACGTGACCCCTCTGGGGTGGGTCACGAGACCCCTCAGGGGTGGGTCACGTGACTCCTCAGGGGTGGGTCACGAGACCCCTCAGGGGTGGGTCACGTGACCCCTCTGGGGTGGGTCACGTGACCCCTCTGGGGTGGGTCATGTGACCCCTCAGGGGTGGGTGACGTGACCCCTCAAGGGTGGGTCAGGAGACACCTCAAGGGTGAGTCCCGTGACCCGAGGGAGGGTTGTGGTGGGGAGCCTGAGTGCGCACGCACGGCCCACGTATAGGCCCGAAACCAGCCAGCCGCGGCTCGGAGAAAAGCCATCTCCTGGGGGCCTCCCCATGTTCTTCCACTCCTCAAGAGTGACCCTTTTACGGATGGAAGAAAGGGTGATCTTCGCAGTGGTGGGTTCGGGCCAGAGGGGTCTGCGGGTTTGCCTCCACGTACGCCAGGTGCCCGCACACCGGGCGCAGGTGTTTGAGCCCCGTGGAGGCAGAGGGCTGCTTATTGCTGGATGCAAGTGTCCTGCGGGGTCAAGGAACGGCATGGGCACTCCCCGGGCCACACAGGGCACCGGGCCCTTAGAGAGTTCCATGGGAAATCCCCCGCCCATGCCCCCTGTACCCAAGTCTGTCCTTAGCACACTGTCTGTGCGGGGCTGAAGGTTCTGCTAGGCAGTGTGGCCTGTGGGAAATAGTGCGGTCCTCTGAGTGGCAGGGAGGTCTTCTGTTTCGCCGAACAGGTGCGCAGGGACCCTGTAAAACTGCTGTGACCTCTCAAGGTGGGTCATGTGACCCCTCAAGGGTGGGGCAGGTGACCTCCCAAGGGTGGGTCACGGGACCCCTCAAGGGTGGGTCACGAGACCCCTAAAGGGCTGGTCACGTGACCCAAAAAGCGTGGGTCACGAGACCCCTCAAGGTTTGGTCACGTGACCCCTCAGGGGTGGGTCACGAGACCCCTCTGGGGTGGGTCACGTGACCCCTCAGGGGTGGGTCACGTGACCCCTCTGGGGTGGGTCACGTGACCCCTCAGGGGTGGGTCACGAGACCCCTCTGGGGTGGGTCACGTGACCCCTCAGGGGTGGGTCACGTGACCCCTCTGGGGTGGGTCACCAGACCCCTCAGGGGTGGGTCACGTGACTCCTCAGGGGTGGGTCACGAGACCCCTCAGGGGTGGGTCACGTGACCCCTCTGGGGTGGGTCATGTGACCCCTCAGGGGTGGGTGACGTGACCCCTCAAGGGTGGGTCAGGAGACACCTCAAGGGTGAGCCCCGTGACCCGAGGGAGGGTTGTGGTGGGGAGCCTGAGTGCGCACGCACGGCCCACGTATAGGCCCGAAACCAGCCAGCCGCGGCTCGGAGAAAAGCCATCTCCTGGGGGCCTCCCCATGTTCCTCCACTCCTCAAGGAGGACTCCTTTACAGATGGAAGAAAAGGGGGATCTTCGCAGTGGTGGGTTCGGGCCAGAGGGGTCTGTGGGTTTGCCTGCACGTACGCTAGGTGCTCTCACAACTGGCCCAGGTGTTCGAGCCCCGTGAAGGCAGAGGGCTGCTTAGTGCTGGATGATAGTGTCCTGCAGGGTTAAGGGACGGCGTGGGCACTCCCAGGGCGACAGAGGGCACCCGGCCTTTAGAGAGTTCCCTGGAAAATTCCCCACCCAGGCCTCTCGTCCACAAGTCTATCCTGCGCACAGTGTCTGTGCGAGGCTAGGAGTGCTTCCGGGCAGTGTTCCCCAGCGGAAATCGCGTGGTCCTCTAGGTGGCAGGGGGGCTCCTGTGTCCACAGACAGGTGCCCAGGGACCCTGTGGAACTGCTGTGACCTCTAAAGGGTGGGTTAGGTGAGCCGAGGGAGGTGTGTGCTTGGGAGCCTGAGTGCGCATGCGCGGCCCACGTATAGGCCCGAAACGAGCCAGCCGCGGCTCAGAGAAAAGCCATCTCCTGGGGGCCTCCCCATGTTCTTCCACTCCTCAAGAGTGACCCTTTTACGGATGGAAGAAAGGGTGATCTTCGCAGTGGTGGGTTCGGGCCAGAGGGGTCTGCGGGTTTGCCTCCACGTACGCCAGGTGCCCGCACACCGGGCGCAGGTGATGAGCCCCGTGGAGGCAGAGGGCTGCTTATTGCTGGATGCAAGTGTCCTGCGGGGTCAAGGAATGGCATGGGCACTCCCCGGGCCACACAGGGCACCGGGCCCTTAGAGAGTTCCATGGGAAATCCCCCGCCCACGCCCCCTGTACCCAAGTCTGTCCTTAGCACACTGTCTGTCCGGGGCTGAAGGTGCTGCTAGGCATTGTGGCCTGTGGGAAATCGTGCGGTCCTCTGAGTGGCAGGGAGGGCTTCTGTTTCCCCGAACAGGTGCGCAGGGACCCTGTAAAACTGCTGTGACCTCTCAAGGGTGGAGCAGGTGACCTCCCAAGGGTGGGTCACGAGACCCCTCAAGGGTGGGTCACGGGACCCCTCAAGGGTGGGTCACGAGACCCCTAAAGGGCGGGTCACGTGACCCGAAAAGCGTGGGTCACGAGACCCCTCAAGGGTGGGTCACATGACCCCTCACGGGCGGGTCACGAGACCCCTCAGGGGTGGGTCACGTGACCCCTCTGGGGTGGGTCACGTGACCCCTCAGGGGCGGGTCACCAGACCCCTCAGGGGTGGGTCACGTGACCCCTCTGGGGTGGGTCACGTGACCCCTCTGGGGTGGGTCACGTGACCCCTCATGTGTGGGTGATGTGACCCCTCAAGGGTGGGTCAGGAGACACCTGAAGGGTGAGTCCCGTGACCCGAGGGAGGGTTGTGGTGGGGAGCCTGAGTGCGCACGCGCGGCCCACGTATAGGCCCGAAACCAGCCAGCCGCGGCTCAGAGAAAAGCCATCTCCTGGGGGCCTCCCCATGTTCTTCCACTCCTCAAGAGTGACCCTTTTACGGATGGAAGAAAGGGTGATCTTCGCAGTGGTGGGTTCGGGCCAGAGGGGTCTGCGGGTTTGCCTCCACGTACGCCAGGTGCCCGCACACCGGGCGCAGGTGATGAGCCCCGTGGAGGCAGAGGGCTGCTTATTGCTGGATGCAAGTGTCCTGCGGGGTCAAGGAATGGCATGGGCACTTCCCCGGCCACCCAGGGCACCGGGCCCTTAGAGAGTTCCATGGGAAATCCCCCGCCCACGCCCCCTGTACCCAAGTCTGTCCTTAGCACACTGTCTGTGCGGGGCTGAAGGTGCTGCTAGGCATTGTGGCCTGTGGGAAATCGTGCGGTCCTCTGAGTGGCAGGGAGGGCTTCTGTGTCGCCGAACAGGTGCGCAGGGACCCTGTAAAACTGCTGTGACCTCTCAAGGTGGGTCATGTGACCCCTCAAGGGTGGGGCAGGTGACCTCCCAAGGGTGGGTCACGAGACCCCTCAAGGGTGGGTCACGGGACCCCTCAAGGGTGGGTCACGAGACCCATAAAGGGCGGGTCACGTGACCCGAAAAGCGTGGGTCACGAGACCCCTCAAGGTTGGGTCACATGACCCCTCACGGGCGGGTCACGAGACCCCTCAGGGGTGGGTCACGTGACCCCTCTGGGGTGGGTCACGTGACCCCTCAGGGGCGGGTCACCAGACCCCTCAGGGGTGGGTCACGTGACCCCTCTGGGGTGGGTCACGTGACCCCTCAGGGGTGGGTGATGTGACCCCTCAAGGGTGGGTCAGGAGACACCTGAAGGGTGAGTCCCGTGACCCGAGGGAGGGTTGTGGTGGGGAGCCTGAGTGCGCACGCGCGGCCCACGTATAGGCCCGAAACCAGCCAGCCGCGGCTCGGAGAAAGGCCATCTCCTGGGGGCCTCCGCATGTTCCTCCACTCCTCAAGGAGGACCCCTTTACAGATGGAAGAAAAGGGGGATCTTCGCAGTGGTGGGTTCGGGCCAGAGGGGTCTGCGGGTTTGCCTCCACGTACGCCAGGTGCCCGCACACCGGGCGCAGGTGTTTGAGCCCCGTGGAGGCAGAGGGCTGCTTATTGCTGGATGCAAGTGTCCTGCGGGGTCAAGGAACGGCATGGGCACTCCCCGGGCCACACAGGGCACCGGGCCCTTAGAGAGTTCCATGGGAAATCCCCCGCCCACGCCCCCTGTACCCAAGTCTGTCCTTAGCACACTGTCTGTGCGGGGCTGAAGGTGCTGCTAGGCATTGTGGCCTGTGGGAAATCGTGCGGTCCTCTGAGTGGCAGGGAGGGCTTCTGTTTCCCCGAACAGGTGCGCAGGGACCCTGTAAAACTGCTGTGACCTCTCAAGGGTGGAGCAGGTGACATCCCAAGGGTGGGTCACGAGACCCCTCAAGGGTGGGTCACGGGACCCCTCAAGGGTGGGTCACGAGACCCATAAAGGGCGGGTCACGTGACCCGAAAAGCGTGGGTCACGAGACCCCTCAAGGTTGGGTCACATGACCCCTCACGGGCGGGTCACGAGACCCCTCAGGGGTGGGTCACGTGACCCCTCTGGGGTGGGTCACGTGACCCCTCAGGGGCGGGTCACCAGACCCCTCAGGGGTGGGTCACGTGACCCCTCTGGGGTGGGTCACGTGACCCCTCAGGGGTGGGTGATGTGACCCCTCAAGGGTGGGTCAGGAGACACCTGAAGGGTGAGTCCCGTGACCCGAGGGAGGGTTGTGGTGGGGAGCCTGAGTGCGCACGCGCGGCCCACGTATAGGCCCGAAACCAGCCAGCCGCGGCTCGGAGAAAGGCCATCTCCTGGGGGCCTCCGCATGTTCCTCCACTCCTCAAGGAGGACCCCTTTACAGATGGAAGAAAAGGGGGATCTTCGCAGTGGTGGGTTCGGGCCAGAGGGGTCTGCGGGTTTGCCTCCACGTACGCCAGGTGCCCGCACACCGGGCGCAGGTGTTTGAGCCCCGTGGAGGCAGAGGGCTGCTTATTGCTGGATGCAAGTGTCCTGCGGGGTCAAGGAACGGCATGGGCACTCCCCGGGCCACACAGGGCACCGGGCCCTTAGAGAGTTCCATGGGAAATCCCCCGCCCATGCCCCCTGTACCCAAGTCTGTCCTTAGCACACTGTCTGTGCGGGGCTGAAGGTGCTGCTAGGCAGTGTGGCCTGTGGGAAATCGTGCGGTCCTCTGAGTGGCAGGGAGGTCTTCTGTGTCGCCGAACAGGTGCGCAGGGACCCTGTAAAACTGCTGTGACCTCTCAAGGTGGGTCATGTGACCCCTCAAGGGTGGGGCAGGTGACCTCCCAAGGGTGGGTCACGAGACCCCTCAAGGGTGGGTCACGGGACCCCTCAAGGGTGGGTCACGAGACCCCTAAAGGGCTGGTCACGTGACCCGAAAAGCGTGGGTCACGAGACCCCTCAAGGGTTGGTCACGTGACCCCTCAGGGGTGGGTCACGAGACCCCTCTGGGGTGGGTCACGTGACCCCTCTGGGGTGGGTCACGAGACCCCTCAGGGGTGGGTCACGTGACTCCTCAGGGGTGGGTCACGAGACCCCTCAGGGGTGGGTCACGTGACCCCTCTGGGGTGGGTCACGTGACCCCTCTGGGGTGGGTCATGTGACCCCTCAGGGGTGGGTGACGTGACCCCTCAAGGGTGGGTCAGGAGACACCTCAAGGGTGAGTCCCGTGACCCGAGGGAGGGTTGTGGTGGGGAGCCTGAGTGCGCACGCACGGCCCACGTATAGGCCCGAAACCAGCCAGCCGCGGCTCGGAGAAAAGCCATCTCCTGGGGGCCTCCCCATGTTCTTCCACTCCTCAAGAGTGACCCTTTTACGGATGGAAGAAAGGGTGATCTTCGCAGTGGTGGGTTCGGGCCAGAGGGGTCTGCGGGTTTGCCTCCACGTACGCCAGGTGCCCGCACACCGGGCGCAGGTGTTTGAGCCCCGTGGAGGCAGAGGGCTGCTTATTGCTGGATGCAAGTGTCCTGCGGGGTCAAGGAACGGCATGGGCACTCCCCGGGCCACACAGGGCACCGGGCCCTTAGAGAGTTCCATGGGAAATCCCCCGCCCATGCCCCCTGTACCCAAGTCTGTCCTTAGCACACTGTCTGTGCGGGGCTGAAGGTTCTGCTAGGCAGTGTGGCCTGTGGGAAATAGTGCGGTCCTCTGAGTGGCAGGGAGGTCTTCTGTTTCGCCGAACAGGTGCGCAGGGACCCTGTAAAACTGCTGTGACCTCTCAAGGTGGGTCATGTGACCCCTCAAGGGTGGGGCAGGTGACCTCCCAAGGGTGGGTCACGGGACCCCTCAAGGGTGGGTCACGAGACCCCTAAAGGGCTGGTCACGTGACCCAAAAAGCGTGGGTCACGAGACCCCTCAAGGTTTGGTCACGTGACCCCTCAGGGGTGGGTCACGAGACCCCTCTGGGGTGGGTCACGTGACCCCTCAGGGGTGGGTCACGTGACCCCTCTGGGGTGGGTCACGTGACCCCTCAGGGGTGGGTCACGAGACCCCTCTGGGGTGGGTCACGTGACCCCTCAGGGGTGGGTCACGTGACCCCTCTGGGGTGGGTCACCAGACCCCTCAGGGGTGGGTCACGTGACTCCTCAGGGGTGGGTCACGAGACCCCTCAGGGGTGGGTCACGTGACCCCTCTGGGGTGGGTCATGTGACCCCTCAGGGGTGGGTGACGTGACCCCTCAAGGGTGGGTCAGGAGACACCTCAAGGGTGAGCCCCGTGACCCGAGGGAGGGTTGTGGTGGGGAGCCTGAGTGCGCACGCACGGCCCACGTATAGGCCCGAAACCAGCCAGCCGCGGCTCGGAGAAAAGCCATCTCCTGGGGGCCTCCCCATGTTCCTCCACTCCTCAAGGAGGACTCCTTTACAGATGGAAGAAAAGGGGGATCTTCGCAGTGGTGGGTTCGGGCCAGAGGGGTCTGTGGGTTTGCCTGCACGTACGCTAGGTGCTCTCACAACTGGCCCAGGTGTTCGAGCCCCGTGAAGGCAGAGGGCTGCTTAGTGCTGGATGATAGTGTCCTGCAGGGTTAAGGGACGGCGTGGGCACTCCCAGGGCGACAGAGGGCACCCGGCCTTTAGAGAGTTCCCTGGAAAATTCCCCACCCAGGCCTCTCGTCCACAAGTCTATCCTGCGCACAGTGTCTGTGCGAGGCTAGGAGTGCTTCCGGGCAGTGTTCCCCAGCGGAAATCGCGTGGTCCTCTAGGTGGCAGGGGGGCTCCTGTGTCCACAGACAGGTGCCCAGGGACCCTGTGGAACTGCTGTGACCTCTAAAGGGTGGGTTAGGTGAGCCGAGGGAGGTGTGTGCTTGGGAGCCTGAGTGCGCATGCGCGGCCCACGTATAGGCCCGAAACGAGCCAGCCGCGGCTCAGAGAAAAGCCATCTCCTGGGGGCCTCCCCATGTTCTTCCACTCCTCAAGAGTGACCCTTTTACGGATGGAAGAAAGGGTGATCTTCGCAGTGGTGGGTTCGGGCCAGAGGGGTCTGCGGGTTTGCCTCCACGTACGCCAGGTGCCCGCACACCGGGCGCAGGTGATGAGCCCCGTGGAGGCAGAGGGCTGCTTATTGCTGGATGCAAGTGTCCTGCGGGGTCAAGGAATGGCATGGGCACTCCCCGGGCCACACAGGGCACCGGGCCCTTAGAGAGTTCCATGGGAAATCCCCCGCCCACGCCCCCTGTACCCAAGTCTGTCCTTAGCACACTGTCTGTCCGGGGCTGAAGGTGCTGCTAGGCATTGTGGCCTGTGGGAAATCGTGCGGTCCTCTGAGTGGCAGGGAGGGCTTCTGTTTCCCCGAACAGGTGCGCAGGGACCCTGTAAAACTGCTGTGACCTCTCAAGGGTGGAGCAGGTGACCTCCCAAGGGTGGGTCACGAGACCCCTCAAGGGTGGGTCACGGGACCCCTCAAGGGTGGGTCACGAGACCCCTAAAGGGCGGGTCACGTGACCCGAAAAGCGTGGGTCACGAGACCCCTCAAGGGTGGGTCACATGACCCCTCACGGGCGGGTCACGAGACCCCTCAGGGGTGGGTCACGTGACCCCTCTGGGGTGGGTCACGTGACCCCTCAGGGGCGGGTCACCAGACCCCTCAGGGGTGGGTCACGTGACCCCTCTGGGGTGGGTCACGTGACCCCTCTGGGGTGGGTCACGTGACCCCTCATGTGTGGGTGATGTGACCCCTCAAGGGTGGGTCAGGAGACACCTGAAGGGTGAGTCCCGTGACCCGAGGGAGGGTTGTGGTGGGGAGCCTGAGTGCGCACGCGCGGCCCACGTATAGGCCCGAAACCAGCCAGCCGCGGCTCGTAGAAAGGCCATCACCTGGGGGCCTCCGCATGTTCCTCCACTCCTCAAGGAGGACCCCTTTACAGATGGAAGAAAAGGGGGATCTTCGCAGTGGTGGGTTCGGGCCAGAGGGGTCTGCGGGTTTGCCTCCACGTACGCCAGGTGCCCGCACACCGGGCGCAGGTGTTTGAGCCCCGTGGAGGCAGAGGGCTGCTTATTGCTGGATGCAAGTGTCCTGCGGGGTCAAGGAACGGCATGGGCACTCCCCGGGCCACACAGGGCACCGGGCCCTTAGAGAGTTCAATGGGAAATCCCCCGCCCATGCCCCCTGTACCCAAGTCTGTCCTTAGCACACTGTCTGTGCGGGGCTGAAGGTGCTGCTAGGCAGTGTGGCCTGTGGGAAATCGTGCGGTCCTCTGAGTGGCAGGGAGGTCTTCTGTGTCGCCGAACAGGTGCGCAGGGACCCTGTAAAACTGCTGTGACCTCTCAAGGTGGGTCATGTGACCCCTCAAGGGTGGGGCAGGTGACCTCCCAAGGGTGGGTCACGAGACCCCTCAAGGGTGTGTCACGGGACCCCTCAAGGGTGGGTCACGAGACCCCTAAAGGGCTGGTCACGTGACCCGAAAAGCGTGGGTCACGAGACCCCTCAAGGGTTGGTCACGTGACCCCTCAGGGGTGGGTCACGAGACCCCTCTGGGGTGGGTCACGTGACCCCTCTGGGGTGGGTCACGAGACCCCTCAGGGGTGGGTCACGTGACTCCTCAGGGGTGGGTCACGAGACCCCTCAGGGGTGGGTCACGTGACCCCTCTGGGGTGGGTCACGTGACCCCTCTGGGGTGGGTCATGTGACCCCTCAGGGGTGGGTGACGTGACCCCTCAAGGGTGGGTCAGGAGACACCTCAAGGGTGAGTCCGGTGACCCGAGGGAGGGTTGTGGTGGGGAGCCTGAGTGCGCACGCACGGCCCACGTATAGGCCCGAAACCAGCCAGCCCCGGCTCGGAGAAAAGCCATCTCCTGGGGGCCTCCCCATGTTCTTCCACTCCTCAAGAGTGACCCTTTTACGGATGGAAGAAAGGGTGATCTTCGCAGTGGTGGGTTCGGGCCAGAGGGGTCTGCGGGTTTGCCTCCACGTACGCCAGGTGCCCGCACACCGGGCGCAGGTGTTTGAGCCCCGTGGAGGCAGAGGGCTGCTTATTGCTGGATGCAAGTGTCCTGCGGGGTCAAGGAATGGCATGGGCACTCCCCGGGCCACACAGGGCACCGGGCCCTTAGAGAGTTCCATGGGAAATCCCCCGCCCACGCCCCCTGTACCCAAGTCTGTCCTTAGCACACTGTCTGTGCGGGGCTGAAGGTGCTGCTAGGCAGTGTGGCCTGTGGGAAATCGTGCGGTCCTCTGAGTGGCAGGGAGGGCTTCTGTTTCCCCGAACAGGTGCGCAGGGACCCTGTAAAACTGCTGTGACCTCTCAAGGGTGGAGCAGGTGACCTCCCAAGGATGGGTCACGAGACCCCTCAAGGGTGGGTCACGGGACCCCTCAAGGGTGGGTCACGAGACCCCTAAAGGGCGGGTCACGTGACCCGAAAAGCGTGGGTCACGAGACCCCTCAAGGGTGGGTCACATGACCCCTCAGGGGCGGGTCACGAGACCCCTCAGGGGTGGGTCACGTGACCCCTCTGGGGTGGGTCACGTGACCCCTCAGGGGTGGGTCACCAGACCCCTCAGGGGTGGGTCACGTGACCCCTCAGGGGTGGGTCACGTGACCCCTCTGGGGTGGGTCACGTGACCCCTCAGGGGTGGGTGATGTGACCCCTCAAGGGTGGGTCAGGAGACACCTCAAGGGTGAGTCCCGTGACCCGAGGGAGGGTTGTGGTGGGGAGCCTGAGTGCGCACGCGCGGCCCACGTATAGGCCCGAAACCAGCCAGCCGCGGCTCGGAGAAAGGCCATATCCTGGGGGCCTCCGCATGTTCCTCCACTCCTCAAGGAGGACCCCTTTACAGATGGAAGAAAAGGGGGATCTTCGCAGTGGTGGGTTCGGGCCAGAGGGGTCTGTGGGTTTGCCTGCACGTACGCCAGGTGCTCTCACAACGGGCCCAGGTGTTCGAGCCCCGTGGAGGCAGAGGGCTGCTTATTGCTGGATGATAGTGTCCTGCAGGGTTAAGGGACGGCGTGGGCACTCCCAGGGCGACAGAGGGCACCTGGCCTTTAGAGAGTTCCCTGGAAAATTCCCCACCCAGGCCTCTCGTCCACAAGTCTATCCTGCGCACAGTGTCTGTGCGAGGCTAGGAGTGCTTCTGGGCAGTGTTCCCCAGCGGTAATCGCGTGGTCCTCTAGGTGGCAGGGGGGCTCCTGTGTCCACAGACAGGTGCCCAGGGACCCTGTGGAACTGCTGTGACCTCTAAAGGGTGGGTTAGGTGAGCCGAGGGAGGTGTGTGCTTGGGAGCCTGAGTGCGCATGCGCGGCCCACGTATAGGCCCGAAACGAGCCAGCCGCGGCTCGGAGGAAAGCCATCTCCTGGGGGCCTCCCCATGTTCTTCCACTCCTCAAGCGTGACCCCTTTACGGATGGAAGAAAGGGTGATCTTCGCAGTGGTGGGTTCGGGCCAGAGGGGTCTGCGGGTTTGCCTCCACGTACGCCAGGTGCCCGCACACCGGGCGCAGGTGTTTGAGCCCCGTGGAGGCAGAGGGCTGCTTATTGCTGGATGCAAGTGTCCTGCGGGGTCAAGGAACGGCATGGGCACTCCCCGGGCCACACAGGGCACCGGGCCCTTAGAGAGTTCCATGGGAAATCCCCCGCCCATGCCCCCTGTACCCAAGTCTGTCCTTAGCACACTGTCTGTGCGGGGCTGAAGGTTCTGCTAGGCAGTGTGGCCTGTGGGAAATAGTGCGGTCCTCTGAGTGGCAGGGAGGTCTTCTGTTTCGCCGAACAGGTGCGCAGGGACCCTGTAAAACTGCTGTGACCTCTCAAGGTGGGTCATGTGACCCCTCAAGGGTGGGGCAGGTGACCTCCCAAGGGTGGGTCACGGGACCCCTCAAGGGTGGGTCACGAGACCCCTAAAGGGCTGGTCACGTGACCCAAAAAGCGTGGGTCACGAGACCCCTCAAGGTTTGGTCACGTGACCCCTCAGGGGTGGGTCACGAGACCCCTCTGGGGTGGGTCACGTGACCCCTCAGGGGTGGGTCACGTGACCCCTCTGGGGTGGGTCACGTGACCCCTCAGGGGTGGGTCACGAGACCCCTCTGGGGTGGGTCACGTGACCCCTCAGGGGTGGGTCACGTGACCCCTCTGGGGTGGGTCACGAGACCCCTAAAGGGCTGGTCACGTGACCCGAAAAGCGTGGGTCACGAGACCCCTCAAGGGTTGGTCACGTGACCCCTCAGGGGTGGGTCACGAGACCCCTCTGGGGTGGGTCAAGTGACCCCTCTGGGGTGGGTCACGAGACCCCTCAGGGGTGGGTCACGTGACTCCTCAGGGGTGGGTCACGAGACCCCTCAGGGGTGGGTCACGTGACCCCTCTGGGGTGGGTCACGTGACCCCTCTGGGTGGGTCATGTGACCCCTCAAGGGTGGGGCAGGTGACCTCCCAAGGGTGGGTCACGAGACCCCTCAAGGGTGGGTCACGGGACCCCTCAAGGGTGGGTCACGAGACCCCTAAAGGGCTGGTCACGTGACCCGAAAAGCGTGGGTCACGAGACCCCTCAAGGGTTGGTCACGTGACCCCTCAGGGGTGGGTCACGAGACCCCTCTGGGGTGGGTCACGTGACCCCTCTGGGGTGGGTCACGAGACCCCTCAGGGGTGGGTCACGTGACTCCTCAGGGGTGGGTCACGAGACCCCTCAGGGGTGGGTCACGTGACCCCTCTGGGGTGGGTCACGTGACCCCTCTGGGTGGGTCATGTGACCCCTCAGGGGTGGGTGACGTGACCCCTCAAGGGTGGGTCAGGAGACACCTCAAGGGTGAGTCCCGTGACCCGAGGGAGGGTTGTGGTGGGGAGCCTGAGTGCGCACGCACGGCCCACGTATAGGCCCGAAACCAGCCAGCCGCGGCTCGGAGAAAAGCCATCTCCTGGGGGCCTCCCCATGTTCCTCCACTCCTCAAGGAGGACCCCTTTACAGATGGAAGAAAAGGGGGATCTTCGCAGTGGTGGGTTCGGGCCAGAGGGGTCTGTGGGTTTGCCTGCACGTACGCCAGGTGCTCTCACAACTGGCCCAGGTGTTCGAGCCCCGTGGAGGCAGAGGGCTGCTTAGTGCTGGATGATAGTGTCCTGCAGGGTTAAGGGACGGCGTGGGCACTCCCAGGGCGACAGAGGGCACCCGGCCTTTAGAGAGTTCCCTGGAAAATTCCCCACCCAGGCCTCTCGTCCACAAGTCTATCCTGCGCACAGTGTCTGTGCGAGGCTAGGAGTGCTTCTGGGCAGTGTTCCCCAGCGGAAATCGCGTGGTCCTCTAGGTGGCAGGGGGGCTCCTGTGTCCACAGACAGGTGCCCAGGGACCCTGTGGAACTGCTGTGACCTCTAAAGGGTGGGTTAGGTGAGCCGAGGGAGGTGTGTGCTTGGGAGCCTGAGTGCGCATGCGCGGCCCACGTATAGGCCCGAAACGAGCCAGCCGCGGCTCAGAGAAAAGCCATCTCCTGGGGGCCTCCCCATGTTCCTCCACTCCTCAAGAGTGACCCTTTTACGGATGGAAGAAAGGGTGATCTTCACAGTGGTGGGTTCGGGCCAGAGGGGTCTGCGGGTTTGCCTCCACGTACGCCAGGTGCCCGCACACCGGGCGCAGGTGTTTGAGCCCCGTGGAGGCAGAGGGCTGCTTATTGCTGGATGCAAGTGTCCTGCGGGGTCAAGGAATGGCATGGGCACTCCCCGGGCCACACAGGGCACCGGGCCCTTAGAGAGTTCCATGGGAAATCCCCCGCCCACGCCCCCTGTACCCAAGTCTGTCCTTAGCACACTGTCTGTGCGGGGCTGAAGGTGCTGCTAGGCAGTGTGGCCTGTGGGAAATCGTGCGGTCCTCTGAGTGGCAGGGAGGGCTTCTGTTTCCCCGAACAGGTGCGCAGGGACCCTGTAAAACTGCTGTGACCTCTCAAGGGTGGAGCAGGTGACCTCCCAAGGGTGGGTCACGAGACCCCTCAAGGGTGGGTCACGGGACCCCTCAAGGGTGGGTCACGAGACCCCTAAAGGGCGGGTCACGTGACCCGAAAAGCGTGGGTCACGAGACCCCTCAAGGGTGGGTCACATGACCCCTCAGGGGCGGGTCACGAGACCCCTCAGGGGTGGGTCACGTGACCCCTCAGGGGTGGGTCACGTGACCCCTCAGGGGTGGGTCACGAGACCCCTCAGGGGTGGGTCACGTGACCCCTCTGGGGTGGGTCACGTGACCCCTCTGGGGTGGATCACGTGACCCCTCAGGGGTGGGTGATGTGACCCCTCAAGGGTGGGTCAGGAGACACCTCAAGGGTGAGTCCCGTGACCCGAGGGAGGGTTGTGGTGGGGAGCCTGAGTGCGCACGCGCGGCCCACGTATAGGCCCGAAACCAGCCAGCCGCGGCTCGGAGAAAGGCCATCTCCTGGGGGCCTCCGCATGTTCCTCCACTCCTCAAGGAGGACCCCTTTACAGATGGAAGAAAAGGGGTATCTTCGCAGTGGTGGGTTCGGGCCACAGGGGTCTGTGGGTTTGCCTGCACGTACGCCAGGTGCTCTCACAACTGGCCCAGGTGTTCGAGCCCCGTGGAGGCAGAGGGCTGCTTATTGCTGGATGATAGTGTCCTGCAGGGTTAAGGGACGGCGTGGGCACTCCCAGGGCGACAGAGGGCACCTGGCCTTTAGAGAGTTCCCTGGAAAATTCCCCACCCAGGCCTCTCGTCCACAAGTCTATCCTGCGCACAGTGTCTGTGCGAGGCTAGGAGTGCTTCTGGGCAGTGTTCCCCAGCGGTAATCGCGTGGTCCTCTAGGTGGCAGGGGGGCTCCTGTGTCCACAGACAGGTGCCCAGGGACCCTGTGGAACTGCTGTGACCTCTAAAGGGTGGGTTAGGTGAGCCGAGGGAGGTGTGTGCTTGGGAGCCTGAGTGCGCATGCGCGGCCCACGTATAGGCCCGATACGAGCCAGCCGCGGCTCGGAGGAAAGCCATCTCCTGGGGGCCTCCCCATGTTCTTCCACTCCTCAAGCGTGACCCCTTTACGGATGGAAGAAAGGGTGATCTTCGCAGTGGTGGGTTCGGGCCAGAGGGGTCTGCGGGTTTGCCTCCACGTACGCCAGGTGCCCGCACACCAGGCGCAGGTGTTTGAGCCCCGTGGAGGCAGAGGGCTGCTTATTGCTGGATGCAAGTGTCCTGCGGGGTCAAGGAACGGCATGGGCACTCCCCGGGCCACACAGGGCACCGGGCCCTTAGAGAGTTCCATGGGAAATCCCCCGCCCACGCCGCCTGTACCCAACTCTGTCCTTAGCACACTGTCTGTGCGGGGCTGAAGGTGCTGCTAGGCAGTGTGGCCTGTGGGAAATCGTGCGGTCCTCTGAGTGGCAGGGAGGGCTTCTGTTTCCCCGAACAGGTGCGCAGGGACCCTGTAAAACTGCTGTGACCTCTCAAGGGTGGAGCAGGTGACCTCCCAAGGGTGGGTCACGAGACCCCTCAAGGGTGGGTCACGGGACCCCTCAAGGGTGGGTCACGAGACCCCTAAAGGGCGGGTCACGTGACCCGAAAAGCGTGGGTCACGAGACCCCTCAAGGGTGGGTCACATGACCCCTCAGGGGCGGGTCACGAGACCCCTCAGGGGTGGGTCACGTGACCCCTCAGGGGTGGGTCACGTGACCCCTCAGGGGTGGGTCACGTGACCCCTCAGGGGTGGGTCACGAGACCCCTCAGGGGTGGGTCACGTGACCCCTCTGGGGTGGGTCACGTGACCCCTCTGGGGTGGATCACGTGACCCCTCAGGGGTGGGTGATGTGACCCCTCAAGGGTGGGTCCGGAGACACCTCAAGGGTGAGTCCCGTGACCCGAGGGAGGGTTGTGGTGGGGAGCCTGAGTGCGCACGCGCGGCCCACGTATAGGCCCGAAACCAGCCAGCCGCGGCTCGGAGAAAGGCCATCTCCTGGGGGCCTCCGCATGTTCCTCCACTCCTCAAGGAGGACCCCTTTACAGATGGAAGAAAAGGGGTATCTTCGCAGTGGTGGGTTCGGGCCAGAGGGGTCTGTGGGTTTGCCTGCACGTACGCCAGGTGCTCTCACAACGGGCCCAGGTGTTCGAGCCCCGTGGAGGCAGAGGGCTGCTTATTGTTGGATGATAGTGTCCTGCAGGGTTAAGGGACGGCGTGGGCACTCCCAGGGCGACAGAGGGCACCTGGCCTTTAGAGAGTTCCCTGGAAAATTCCCCACCCAGGCCTCTCGTCCACAAGTCTATCCTGCGCACAGTGTCTGTGCGAGGCTAGGGGTGCTTCTGGGCAGTGTTCCCCAGCGGTAATCGCGTGGTCCTCTAGGTGGCAGGGGGGCTCCTGTGTCCACAGACAGGTGCCCAGGGACCCTGTGGAACTGCTGTGACCTCTAAAGGGTGGGTTAGGTGAGCCGAGGGAGGTGTGTGCTTGGGAGCCTGAGTGCGCATGCGCGGCCCACGTATAGGCCCGATACGAGCCAGCCGCGGCTCGGAGGAAAGCCATCTCCTGGGGGCCTCCCCATGTTCTTCCACTCCTCAAGCGTGACCCCTTTACGGATGGAAGAAAGGGTGATCTTCGCAGTGGTGGGTTCGGGCCAGAGGGGTCTGCGGGTTTGCCTCCACGTACGCCAGGTGCCCGCACACCAGGCGCAGGTGTTTGAGCCCCGTGGAGGCAGAGGGCTGCTTATTGCTGGATGCAAGTGTCCTGCGGGGTCAAGGAACGGCATGGGCACTCCCCGGGCCACACAGGGCACCGGGCCCTTAGAGAGTTCCATGGGAAATCCCCCGCCCACGCCGCCTGTACCCAACTCTGTCCTTAGCACACTGTCTGTGCGGGGCTGAAGGTGCTGCTAGGCAGTGTGGCCTGTGGGAAATCGTGCGGTCCTCTGAGTGGCAGGGAGGTCTTCTGTTTCGCCGAACAGGTGCGCAGGGACCCTGTAAAACTGCTGTGACCTCTCAAGGTGGGTCATGTGACCCCTCAAGGGTGGGGCAGGTGACCTCCCAAGGGTGGGTCACGAGACCCCTCAAGGGTGGGTCACGGGACCCCTCAAGGGTGGGTCACGAGACCCCTAAAGGGCTGGTCACGTGACCCGAAAAGCGTGGGTCAGGAGACCCCTCAAGGGTTGGTCACGTGACCCCTCAGGGGTGGGTCACGAGACCCCTCTGGGGTGGGTCACGTGACCCCTCAGGGGTGGGTCACGTGACCCCTCTGGGGTGGGTCACGAGACCCCTCAGGGGTGGGTCACGTGACTCCTCAGGGGTGGGTCACGTGACCCCTCTGGGGTGGGTCACGTGACCCCTCAGGGGTGGGTCACGTGACCCCTCAGGGGTGGGTGACGTGACCCCTCAAGGGTGGGTCAGGAGACACCTCAAGAGTGAGTCCCGTGACCCGAGGGAGGGTTGTGGTGGGGAGCCTGAGTGCGCACGCACGGCCCACGTATAGGCCCGAAACCAGCCAGCCGCGGCTCGGAGAAAAGCCATCTCCTGGGGGCCTCCCCATGTTCCTCCACTCCTCAAGTAGGACCCCTTTACAGATGGAAGAAAAGGGGGATCTTCGCAGTGGTGGGTTCGGGCCAGAGGGGTCTGTGGGTTTGCCTGCACGTACGCCAGGTGCTCTCACAACGGGCCCAGGTGTTCGAGCCCCGTGGAGGCAGAGGGCTGCTTATTGCTGGATGATAGTGTCCTGCAGGGTTAAGGGACGGCGTGGGCACTCCCAGGGCGACAGAGGGCACCTGGCCTTTAGAGAGTTCCCTGGAAAATTCCCCACCCAGGCCTCTCATCCACAAGTCTATCCTGCGCACAGTGTCTGTGCGAGGCTAGGAGTGCCTCTGGGCAGTGTTCCCCAGCGGTAATCGCGTGGTCCTCTAGGTGGCAGGGGGGCTCCTGTGTCCACAGACAGGTGCCCAGGGACCCTGTGGAACTGCTGTGACCTCTAAAGGGTGGGTTAGGTGAGTCGAGGGAGGTGTGTGCTTGGGAGCCTGAGTGCGCATGCGCGGCCCACGTATAGGCCCGATACGAGCCAGCCGCGGCTCGGAGGAAAGCCATCTCCTGGGGGCCTCCCCATGTTCTTCCACTCCTCAAGCGTGACCCCTTTACGGATGGAAGAAAGGGTGATCTTCGCAGTGGTGGGTTCGGGCCAGAGGGGTCTGCGGGTTTGCCTCCACGTACGCCAGGTGCCCGCACACCGGGCGCAGGTGTTTGAGCCCCGTGGAGGCAGAGGGCTGCTTATTGCTGGATGCAAGTGTCCTGCGGGGTCAAGGAACGGCATGGGCACTCCCCGGGCCACACAGGGCACCGGGCCCTTAGAGAGTTCCATGGGAAATCCCCCGCCCACGCCCCCTGTACCCAAGTCTGTCCTTAGCACACTGTCTGTGCGGGGCTGAAGGTGCTGCTAGGCAGTGTGGCCTGTGGGAAATCGTGCGGTCCTCTGAGTGGCAGGGAGGTCTTCTGTTTCGCCGAACAGGTGCGCAGGGACCCTGTAAAACTGCTGTGACCTCTCAAGGTGGGTCATGTGACCCCTCAAGGGTGGGGCAGGTGACCTCCCTAGGGTGGGTCACGAGACCCCTCAAGGGTGGGTCACGGGACGCCTCAAGGGTGGGTCACGAGACCCCTAAAGGGCTGGTCACGTGACCCGAAAAGCGTGGGTCACGAGACCCCTCAAGGGTTGGTCACGTGACCCCTCAGGGGTGGGTCACGAGACCCCTCTGGGGTGGGTCACGTGACCCCTCTGGGGTGGGTCACGAGACCCCTCAGGGGTGGGTCACGTGACTCCTCAGGGGTGGGTCACGAAACCCCTCAGGGGTGGGTCACGTGACCCCTCTGGGGTGGGTCACGTGACCCCTCAGGGGTGGGTCACGTGACCCCTCTGGGGTGGGTCACGTGACCCCTCAGGGGTGGGTCACGAGACCCCTCTGGGGTGGGTCACGTGACCCCTCAGGGGTGGGTCACGTGACCCCTCTGGGGTGGGTCACGAGACCCCTCAGGGGTGGGTCACGTGACTCCTCAGGGGTGGGTCACGTGACCCCTCAGGGGTGGGTCACGAGACCCCTCTGGGGTGGGTCACGTGACCCCTCAGGGGTGGGTCACGTGACCCCTCTGGGGTGGGTCACGTGACCCCTCAGGGGTGGGTCACGAGACCCCTCTGGGGTGGGTCACGTGACCCCTCAGGGGTGGGTCACGTGACCCCTCTGGGGTGGGTCACGAGACCCCTCAGGGGTGGGTCACGTGACTCCTCAGGGGTGGGTCACGAGACCCCTCAGGGGTGGGTCACGTGACCCCTCTGGGGTGGGTCATGTGACCCCTCAGGGGTGGGTGACGTGACCCCTCAAGGGTGGGTCAGGAGACACCTCAAGGGTGAGTCCCGTGACCCGAGGGAGGGTTGTGGTGGGGAGCCTGAGTGCGCACGCACGGCCCACGTATAGGCCCGAAACCAGCCAGCCGCGGCTCGGAGAAAAGCCATCTCCTGGGGGCCTCCCCATGTTCCTCCACTCCTCAAGGAGGACCCCTTTACAGATGGAAGAAAAGGGGGATCTTCGCAGTGGTGGGTTCGGGCCAGAGGGGTCTGTGGGTTTGCCTGCACGTACGCCAGGTGCTCTCACAACGGGCCCAGGTGTTCGAGCCCCGTGGAGGCAGAGGGCTGCTTAGTGCTGGATGATAGTGTCCTGCAGGGTTAAGGGACGGCGTGGGCACTCCCAGGGCGACAGAGGGCACCCGGCCTTTAGAGAGTTCCCTGGAAAATTCCCCACCCAGGCCTCTCGTCCACAAGTCTATCCTGCGCACAGTGTCTGTGCGAGGCTAGGAGTGCTTCTGGGCAGTGTTCCCCAGCGGAAATCGCGTGGTCCTCTAGGTGGCAGGGGGGCTCCTGTGTCCACAGACAGGTGCCCAGGGACCCTGTGGAACTGCTGTGACCTCTAAAGGGTGGGTTAGGTGAGCCGAGGGAGGTGTGTGCTTGGGAGCCTGAGTGCGCATGCGCGGCCCACGTATAGGCCCGAAACGAGCCAGCCGCGGCTCGGAGGAAAGCCATCTCCTGGGGGCCTCCCCATGTTCTTCCACTCCTCAAGCGTGACCCCTTTACGGATGGAAGAAAGGGTGATCTTCGCAGTGGTGGGTTCGGGCCAGAGGGGTCTGCGGGTTTGCCTCCACGTACGCCAGGTGCCCGCACACCGGGCGCAGGTGTTTGAGCCCCGTGGAGGCAGAGGGCTGCTTATTGCTGGATGCAAGTGTCCTGCGGGGTCAAGGAACGGCATGGGCACTCCCCGGGCCACACAGGGCACCGGGCCCTTAGAGAGTTCCATGGGAAATCCCCCGCCCATGCCCCCTGTACCCAAGTCTGTCCTTAGCACACTGTCTGTGCGGGGCTGAAGGTTCTGCTAGGCAGTGTGGCCTGTGGGAAATAGTGCGGTCCTCTGAGTGGCAGGGAGGTCTTCTGTTTCGCCGAACAGGTGCGCAGGGACCCTGTAAAACTGCTGTGACCTCTCAAGGTGGGTCATGTGACCCCTCAAGGGTGGGGCAGGTGACCTCCCAAGGGTGGGTCACGGGACCCCTCAAGGGTGGGTCACGAGACCCCTAAAGGGCTGGTCACGTGACCCAAAAAGCGTGGGTCACGAGACCCCTCAAGGTTTGGTCACGTGACCCCTCAGGGGTGGGTCACGAGACCCCTCTGGGGTGGGTCACGTGACCCCTCAGGGGTGGGTCACGTGACCCCTCTGGGGTGGGTCACGTGACCCCTCAGGGGTGGGTCACGAGACCCCTCTGGGGTGGGTCACGTGACCCCTCAGGGGTGGGTCACGTGACCCCTCTGGGGTGGGTCACGAGACCCCTAAAGGGCTGGTCACGTGACCCGAAAAGCGTGGGTCACGAGACCCCTCAAGGGTTGGTCACGTGACCCCTCAGGGGTGGGTCACGAGACCCCTCTGGGGTGGGTCACGTGACCCCTCTGGGGTGGGTCACGAGACCCCTCAGGGGTGGGTCACGTGACTCCTCAGGGGTGGGTCACGAGACCCCTCAGGGGTGGGTCACGTGACCCCTCTGGGGTGGGTCACGTGACCCCTCTGGGTGGGTCATGTGACCCCTCAAGGGTGGGGCAGGTGACCTCCCAAGGGTGGGTCACGAGACCCCTCAAGGGTGGGTCACGGGACCCCTCAAGGGTGGGTCACGAGACCCCTAAAGGGCTGGTCACGTGACCCGAAAAGCGTGGGTCACGAGACCCCTCAAGGGTTGGTCACGTGACCCCTCAGGGGTGGGTCACGAGACCCCTCTGGGGTGGGTCACGTGACCCCTCTGGGGTGGGTCACGAGACCCCTCAGGGGTGGGTCACGTGACTCCTCAGGGGTGGGTCACGAGACCCCTCAGGGGTGGGTCACGTGACCCCTCTGGGGTGGGTCACGTGACCCCTCTGGGTGGGTCATGTGACCCCTCAGGGGTGGGTGACGTGACCCCTCAAGGGTGGGTCAGGAGACACCTCAAGGGTGAGTCCCGTGACCCGAGGGAGGGTTGTGGTGGGGAGCCTGAGTGCGCACGCACGGCCCACGTATAGGCCCGAAACCAGCCAGCCGCGGCTCGGAGAAAAGCCATCTCCTGGGGGCCTCCCCATGTTCCTCCACTCCTCAAGGAGGACCCCTTTACAGATGGAAGAAAAGGGGGATCTTCGCAGTGGTGGGTTCGGGCCAGAGGGGTCTGTGGGTTTGCCTGCACGTACGCCAGGTGCTCTCACAACTGGCCCAGGTGTTCGAGCCCCGTGGAGGCAGAGGGCTGCTTAGTGCTGGATGATAGTGTCCTGCAGGGTTAAGGGACGGCGTGGGCACTCCCAGGGCGACAGAGGGCACCCGGCCTTTAGAGAGTTCCCTGGAAAATTCCCCACCCAGGCCTCTCGTCCACAAGTCTATCCTGCGCACAGTGTCTGTGCGAGGCTAGGAGTGCTTCTGGGCAGTGTTCCCCAGCGGAAATCGCGTGGTCCTCTAGGTGGCAGGGGGGCTCCTGTGTCCACAGACAGGTGCCCAGGGACCCTGTGGAACTGCTGTGACCTCTAAAGGGTGGGTTAGGTGAGCCGAGGGAGGTGTGTGCTTGGGAGCCTGAGTGCGCATGCGCGGCCCACGTATAGGCCCGAAACGAGCCAGCCGCGGCTCAGAGAAAAGCCATCTCCTGGGGGCCTCCCCATGTTCCTCCACTCCTCAAGAGTGACCCTTTTACGGATGGAAGAAAGGGTGATCTTCACAGTGGTGGGTTCGGGCCAGAGGGGTCTGCGGGTTTGCCTCCACGTACGCCAGGTGCCCGCACACCGGGCGCAGGTGTTTGAGCCCCGTGGAGGCAGAGGGCTGCTTATTGCTGGATGCAAGTGTCCTGCGGGGTCAAGGAATGGCATGGGCACTCCCCGGGCCACACAGGGCACCGGGCCCTTAGAGAGTTCCATGGGAAATCCCCCGCCCACGCCCCCTGTACCCAAGTCTGTCCTTAGCACACTGTCTGTGCGGGGCTGAAGGTGCTGCTAGGCAGTGTGGCCTGTGGGAAATCGTGCGGTCCTCTGAGTGGCAGGGAGGGCTTCTGTTTCCCCGAACAGGTGCGCAGGGACCCTGTAAAACTGCTGTGACCTCTCAAGGGTGGAGCAGGTGACCTCCCAAGGGTGGGTCACGAGACCCCTCAAGGGTGGGTCACGGGACCCCTCAAGGGTGGGTCACGAGACCCCTAAAGGGCGGGTCACGTGACCCGAAAAGCGTGGGTCACGAGACCCCTCAAGGGTGGGTCACATGACCCCTCAGGGGCGGATCACGAGACCCCTCAGGGGTGGGTCACGTGACCCCTCAGGGGTGGGTCACGTGACCCCTCAGGGGTGGGTCACGAGACCCCTCAGGGGTGGGTCACGTGACCCCTCTGGGGTGGGTCACGTGACCCCTCTGGGGTGGATCACGTGACCCCTCAGGGGTGGGTGATGTGACCCCTCAAGGGTGGGTCAGGAGACACCTCAAGGGTGAGTCCCGTGACCCGAGGGAGGGTTGTGGTGGGGAGCCTGAGTGCGCACGCGCGGCCCACGTATAGGCCCGAAACCAGCCAGCCGCGGCTCGGAGAAAGGCCATCTCCTGGGGGCCTCCGCATGTTCCTCCACTCCTCAAGGAGGACCCCTTTACAGATGGAAGAAAAGGGGTATCTTCGCAGTGGTGGGTTCGGGCCAGAGGGGTCTGTGGGTTTGCCTGCACGTACGCCAGGTGCTCTCACAACTGGCCCAGGTGTTCGAGCCCCGTGGAGGCAGAGGGCTGCTTATTGCTGGATGATAGTGTCCTGCAGGGTTAAGGGACGGCGTGGGCACTCCCAGGGCGACAGAGGGCACCTGGCCTTTAGAGAGTTCCCTGGAAAATTCCCCACCCAGGCCTCTCGTCCACAAGTCTATCCTGCGCACAGTGTCTGTGCGAGGCTAGGAGTGCTTCTGGGCAGTGTTCCCCAGCGGTAATCGCGTGGTCCTCTAGGTGGCAGGGGGGCTCCTGTGTCCACAGACAGGTGCCCAGGGACCCTGTGGAACTGCTGTGACCTCTAAAGGGTGGGTTAGGTGAGCCGAGGGAGGTGTGTGCTTGGGAGCCTGAGTGCGCATGCGCGGCCCACGTATAGGCCCGATACGAGCCAGCCGCGGCTCGGAGGAAAGCCATCTCCTGGGGGCCTCCCCATGTTCTTCCACTCCTCAAGCGTGACCCCTTTACGGATGGAAGAAAGGGTGATCTTCGCAGTGGTGGGTTCGGGCCAGAGGGGTCTGCGGGTTTGCCTCCACGTACGCCAGGTGCCCGCACACCAGGCGCAGGTGTTTGAGCCCCGTGGAGGCAGAGGGCTGCTTATTGCTGGATGCAAGTGTCCTGCGGGGTCAAGGAACGGCATGGGCACTCCCCGGGCCACACAGGGCACCGGGCCCTTAGAGAGTTCCATGGGAAATCCCCCGCCCACGCCGCCTGTACCCAACTCTGTCCTTAGCACACTGTCTGTGCGGGGCTGAAGGTGCTGCTAGGCAGTGTGGCCTGTGGGAAATCGTACGGTCCTCTGAGTGGCAGGGAGGGCTTCTGTTTCCCCGAACAGGTGCGCAGGGACCCTGTAAAACTGCTGTGACCTCTCAAGGGTGGAGCAGGTGACCTCCCAAGGGTGGGTCACGAGACCCCTCAAGGGTGGGTCACGAGACCCCTCAAGGGTGGGTCACGAGACCCCTAAAGGGCGGGTCACGTGACCCGAAAAGCGTGGGTCACGAGACCCCTCAAGGGTGGGTCACATGACCCCTCAGGGGCGGGTCACGAGACCCCTCAGGGGTGGGTCACGTGACCCCTCAGGGGTGGGTCACGTGACCCCTCAGGGGTGGGTCACGAGACCCCTCAGGGGTGGGTCACGTGACCCCTCTGGGGTGGGTCACGTGACCCCTCTGGGGTGGATCACGTGACCCCTCAGGGGTGGGTGATGTGACCCCTCAAGGGTGGGTCCGGAGACACCTCAAGGGTGAGTCCCGTGACCCGAGGGAGGGTTGTGGTGGGGAGCCTGAGTGCGCACGCGCGGCCCACGTATAGGCCCGAAACCAGCCAGCCGCGGCTCGGAGAAAGGCCATCTCCTGGGGGCCTCCGCATGTTCCTCCACTCCTCAAGGAGGACCCCTTTACAGATGGAAGAAAAGGGGTATCTTCGCAGTGGTGGGTTCGGGCCAGAGGGGTCTGTGGGTTTGCCTGCACGTACGCCAGGTGCTCTCACAACGGGCCCAGGTGTTCGAGCCCCGTGGAGGCAGAGGGCTGCTTATTGTTGGATGATAGTGTCCTGCAGGGTTAAGGGACGGCGTGGGCACTCCCAGGGCGACAGAGGGCACCTGGCCTTTAGAGAGTTCCCTGGAAAATTCCCCACCCAGGCCTCTCGTCCACAAGTCTATCCTGCGCACAGTGTCTGTGCGAGGCTAGGGGTGCTTCTGGGCAGTGTTCCCCAGCGGTAATCGCGTGGTCCTCTAGGTGGCAGGGGGGCTCCTGTGTCCACAGACAGGTGCCCAGGGACCCTGTGGAACTGCTGTGACCTCTAAAGGGTGGGTTAGGTGAGCCGAGGGAGGTGTGTGCTTGGGAGCCTGAGTGCGCATGCGCGGCCCACGTATAGGCCCGATACGAGCCAGCCGCGGCTCGGAGGAAAGCCATCTCCTGGGGGCCTCCCCATGTTCTTCCACTCCTCAAGCGTGACCCCTTTACGGATGGAAGAAAGGGTGATCTTCGCAGTGGTGGGTTCGGGCCAGAGGGGTCTGCGGGTTTGCCTCCACGTACGCCAGGTGCCCGCACACCAGGCGCAGGTGTTTGAGCCCCGTGGAGGCAGAGGGCTGCTTATTGCTGGATGCAAGTGTCCTGCGGGGTCAAGGAACGGCATGGGCACTCCCCGGGCCACACAGGGCACCGGGCCCTTAGAGAGTTCCATGGGAAATCCCCCGCCCACGCCGCCTGTACCCAACTCTGTCCTTAGCACACTGTCTGTGCGGGGCTGAAGGTGCTGCTAGGCAGTGTGGCCTGTGGGAAATCGTGCGGTCCTCTGAGTGGCAGGGAGGTCTTCTGTTTCGCCGAACAGGTGCGCAGGGACCCTGTAAAACTGCTGTGACCTCTCAAGGTGGGTCATGTGACCCCTCAAGGGTGGGGCAGGTGACCTCCCAAGGGTGGGTCACGAGACCCCTCAAGGGTGGGTCACGGGACCCCTCAAGGGTGGGTCACGAGACCCCTAAAGGGCTGGTCACGTGACCCGAAAAGCGTGGGTCAGGAGACCCCTCAAGGGTTGGTCACGTGACCCCTCAGGGGTGGGTCACGAGACCCCTCTGGGGTGGGTCACGTGACCCCTCAGGGGTGGGTCACGTGACCCCTCTGGGGTGGGTCACGAGACCCCTCAGGGGTGGGTCACGTGACTCCTCAGGGGTGGGTCACGTGACCCCTCTGGGGTGGGTCACGTGACCCCTCAGGGGTGGGTCATGTGACCCCTCAGGGGTGGGTGACGTGACCCCTCAAGGGTGGGTCAGGAGACACCTCAAGAGTGAGTCCCGTGACCCGAGGGAGGGTTGTGGTGGGGAGCCTGAGTGCGCACGCACGGCCCACGTATAGGCCCGAAACCAGCCAGCCGCGGCTCGGAGAAAAGCCATCTCCTGGGGGCCTCCCCATGTTCCTCCACTCCTCAAGTAGGACCCCTTTACAGATGGAAGAAAAGGGGGATCTTCGCAGTGGTGGGTTCGGGCCAGAGGGGTCTGTGGGTTTGCCTGCACGTACGCCAGGTGCTCTCACAACGGGCCCAGGTGTTCGAGCCCCGTGGAGGCAGAGGGCTGCTTAGTGCTGGATGATAGTGTCCTGCAGGGTTAAGGGACGGCGTGGGCACTCCCAGGGCGACAGAGGGCACCTGGCCTTTAGAGAGTTCCCTGGAAAATTCCCCACCCAGGCCTCTCGTCCACAAGTCTATCCTGCGCACAGTGTCTGTGCGAGGCTAGGAGTGCCTCTGGGCAGTGTTCCCCAGCGGTAATCGCGTGGTCCTCTAGGTGGCAGGGGGGCTCCTGTGTCCACAGACAGGTGCCCAGGGACCCTGTGGAACTGCTGTGACCTCTAAAGGGTGGGTTAGGTGAGTCGAGGGAGGTGTGTGCTTGGGAGCCTGAGTGCGCATGCGCGGCCCACGTATAGGCCCGATACGAGCCAGCCGCGGCTCGGAGGAAAGCCATCTCCTGGGGGCCTCCCCATGTTCTTCCACTCCTCAAGCGTGACCCCTTTACGGATGGAAGAAAGGGTGATCTTCGCAGTGGTGGGTTCGGGCCAGAGGGGTCTGCGGGTTTGCCTCCACGTACGCCAGGTGCCCGCACACCGGGCGCAGGTGTTTGAGCCCCGTGGAGGCAGAGGGCTGCTTATTGCTGGATGCAAGTGTCCTGCGGGGTCAAGGAACGGCATGGGCACTCCCCGGGCCACACAGGGCACCGGGCCCTTAGAGAGTTCCATGGGAAATCCCCCGCCCACGCCCCCTGTACCCAAGTCTGTCCTTAGCACACTGTCTGTGCGGGGCTGAAGGTGCTGCTAGGCAGTGTGGCCTGTGGGAAATCGTGCGGTCCTCTGAGTGGCAGGGAGGTCTTCTGTTTCGCCGAACAGGTGCGCAGGGACCCTGTAAAACTGCTGTGACCTCTCAAGGTGGGTCATGTGACCCCTCAAGGGTGGGGCAGGTGACCTCCCTAGGGTGGGTCACGAGACCCCTCAAGGGTGGGTCACGGGACGCCTCAAGGGTGGGTCACGAGACCCCTAAAGGGCTGGTCACGTGACCCGAAAAGCGTGGGTCACGAGACCCCTCAAGGGTTGGTCACGTGACCCCTCAGGGGTGGGTCACGAGACCCCTCTGGGGTGGGTCACGTGACCCCTCTGGGGTGGGTCACGAGACCCCTCAGGGGTGGGTCACGTGACTCCTCAGGGGTGGGTCACGAGACCCCTCAGGGGTGGGTCACGTGACCCCTCTGGGGTGGGTCACGTGACCCCTCAGGGGTGGGTCACGTGACCCCTCTGGGGTGGGTCACGTGACCCCTCAGGGGTGGGTCACGAGACCCCTCTGGGGTGGGTCACGTGACCCCTCAGGGGTGGGTCACGTGACCCCTCTGGGGTGGGTCACGAGACCCCTCAGGGGTGGGTCACGTGACTCCTCAGGGGTGGGTCACGTGACCCCTCAGGGGTGGGTCACGAGACCCCTCTGGGGTGGGTCACGTGACCCCTCAGGGGTGGGTCACGTGACCCCTCTGGGGTGGGTCACGTGACCCCTCAGGGGTGGGTCACGAGACCCCTCTGGGGTGGGTCACGTGACCCCTCAGGGGTGGGTCACGTGACCCCTCTGGGGTGGGTCACGAGACCCCTCAGGGGTGGGTCACGTGACTCCTCAGGGGTGGGTCACGAGACACCTCAGGGGTGGGTCACGTGACCCCTCTGGGGTGGGTCATGTGACCCCTCAGGGGTGGGTGACGTGACCCCTCAAGGGTGGGTCAGGAGACACCTCAAGGGTGAGTCCCGTGACCCGAGGGAGGGTTGTGGTGGGGAGCCTGAGTGCGCACGCACGGCCCACGTATAGGCCCGAAACCAGCCAGCCGCGGCTCGGAGAAAAGCCATCTCCTGGGGGCCTCCCCATGTTCCTCCACTCCTCAAGGAGGACCCCTTTACAGATGGAAGAAAAGGGGGATCTTCGCAGTGGTGGGTTCGGGCCAGAGGGGTCTGTGGGTTTGCCTGCACGTACGCCAGGTGCTCTCACAACGGGCCCAGGTGTTCGAGCCCCGTGGAGGCAGAGGGCTGCTTAGTGCTGGATGATAGTGTCCTGCAGGGTTAAGGGACGGCGTGGGCACTCCCAGGGCGACAGAGGGCACCCGGCCTTTAGAGAGTTCCCTGGAAAATTCCCCACCCAGGCCTCTCGTCCACAAGTCTATCCTGCGCACAGTGTCTGTGCGAGGCTAGGAGTGCTTCTGGGCAGTGTTCCCCAGCGGAAATCGCGTGGTCCTCTAGGTGGCAGGGGGGCTCCTGTGTCCACAGACAGGTGCCCAGGGACCCTGTGGAACTGCTGTGACCTCTAAAGGGTGGGTTAGGTGAGCCGAGGGAGGTGTGTGCTTGGGAGCCTGAGTGCGCATGCGCGGCCCACGTATAGGCCCGAAACGAGCCAGCCGCGGCTCAGAGAAAAGCCATCTCCTGGGGGCCTCCCCATGTTCCTCCACTCCTCAAGAGTGACCCTTTTACGGATGGAAGAAAGGGTGATCTTCGCAGTGGTGGGTTCGGGCCAGAGGGGTCTGCGGGTTTGCCTCCACGTACGCCAGGTGCCCGCACACCGGGCGCAGGTGTTTGAGCCCCGTGGAGGCAGAGGGCTGCTTATTGCTGGATGCAAGTGTCCTGCGGGGTCAAGGAATGGCATGGGCACTCCCCGGGCCACACAGGGCACCGGGCCCTTAGAGAGTTCCATGGGAAATCCCCCGCCCACGCCCCCTGTACCCAAGTCTGTCCTTAGCACACTGTCTGTGCGGGGCTGAAGGTGCTGCTAGGCAGTGTGGCCTGTGGGAAATCGTGCGGTCCTCTGAGTGGCAGGGAGGGCTTCTGTTTCCCCGAACAGGTGCGCAGGGACCCTGTAAAACTGCTGTGACCTCTCAAGGGTGGAGCAGGTGACCTCCCAAGGGTGGGTCACGAGACCCCTCAAGGGTGGGTCACGGGACCCCTCAAGGGTGGGTCACGAGACCCCTAAAGGGCGGGTCACGTGACCCGAAAAGCGTGGGTCACGAGACCCCTCAAGGGTGGGTCACATGACCCCTCAGGGGCGGGTCACGAGACCCCTCAGGGGTGGGTCACGTGACCCCTCAGGGGTGGGTCACGTGACCCCTCAGGGGTGGGTCACGAGACCCCTCAGGGGTGGGTCACGT
>NW_026527405.1:0-48635 GCF_022682495.2 Desmodus rotundus | reverse complement strand
CATGGGTCATATTTATAAGTTCTTTGGCTTCTACATTTCCTACACTATTTTTACCCTCCCCCTGTCTATTTTCCACCTATCATCTATGCTACTTATTCTCTGTACCTTTCCCCCCCTCTCCCCCTCCCACTCCTTTAATGACAACCCTCATGTTCTAGTTGTTTGCCTAGTTTGCTCTCGTTTTTGTTTTATGTGTGGCCGTTAATAACTGTGAGTTTGCTGTCATTTTTACTGTTCCTATTTTTGATCTTCTTTTTCTTAGGTAACTCCCTTTAACATTTCATATAATAAGGGCTTGGTGATGATGAACTTCTTTAACTTGACCTTATCTGAGAAGCACTTTATCTTCCCTTCCATTCTAAGTGATAGCTTTGCTGGATACAGTAATCTTGGATGTAGGTCCTTGCGTTTAATCTTGGGTAATGTAATTATGATGTGCCTTGGTGTGTTCCTCCTTGGGTCCAGCTTCTTTGGGACTCTCTGAGCTTCCTGGACTTCCCGGAAGTCTATTTCCTTTGCCAGATTAGGGAAGTTCTCCTTCATTATTTGTTCAAATAAGTTTTCAATTTTTTGTTCTTCCTCTTCTCCTTCTGGCACCCCTATAATTCGGATGTTGGAACGTTTCAAGGCGTCCGGGAGGTTCCTAAGCCTCTCCTCATTTTTCCGAGTTCTTGTTTCTTCATTCTTTTCTGGTTGGATGTTTCTTTCTTCCTTCTGGTCCACACCATTGATTTCAGTCCCAGTTTCCTTCGCATCACTATTGGTTCCCTGTACATTTTCCTTTGTTTCTCTTAGCATAGGCTTCATTTTTTCATCTGTTTTTCGAACAGATTCAACCAAGTCTGTGAGCATATTGATAACCAGTGCTTTGAACTGTGCATCCGATAGGTTGGCTATCTCTTCCTCGCTTAGTTGTATTTTTTCTGGAGCTTTGAAGTGTTCTGTCATTTGGGCCTTTTTTTTTTTTTTTTTTGTCTTGGCGCGTCTGTTACTTTAAGGGGCGGAGCCTTAGGTGTTCACCGGGGCGGGGTAATGCTGGTCGCTGTGCTGTGAAGCTATACGTGGGGGAGGGGCCGAGAGGGAGCAATGGCGCCCGCCTCACTCTCCTCCGGCTTTCAATCTTTCACTCTGACACCCACAATCAAACTGGGCCCCTCTGGTGCTGGTTCCCGAGTGGGTGGGCCTGTGCACACTCTAGGCCCCCGTGGGTCTCTCCAACAACCTCTCCTGTGAGGCTGGGAGTCTCTCCTGCTGCCGCCCCAACCCCCATGGGCGTTTTCAATCAGAGGTTTGAGGCTTTATTCTCCCCGTGCTGGAGCCCTGGGTTACGTGGTCTGCTTCGCTCCCCACCGTTTGTCTGGTTTATCTGTGTGCAAATGTGGTGCCGCGGGGTGCTACCCACCGCTCTGCCTGCCCTGTTCTCTGCCACTCTGAGTCCGGCCCTCTGGGTTTATCTGTGCGAATGTGGGGCCGCAGGGTCTGCTAGTGCTCAGACTGCCTGCGCCATTTGTCCCACACTCCGCCAGTCTCAGTCTCGCCACAGCCACGAGAGTCCTCTCCGCCCCAGCTGCCCGTCTCCACCCCTCCTACCGGTCTGGATGAATGTTTATTTTCTATTTCCTTGGTGTTGGTCCCCCTTGCTGTTCGATTCTCTGTCAGTTCTGGTTGTGCGAGGAGGCGCAGTGTGTCTGCCTACGCCGCCATCTTGGTTCTCACAAAAATGTTTTTTTAAAGATTTTATTTTTAGAAAGAGGAGAAGGGAAGGAGAGAGGGAGAGAAACAGCAATGTGTAGTTGCCCATCATGTGTCCCCCTACTGGAGATTTGGCCTTGCAACCCAAGCATCTGCCCTGACTGGGAATTGAGCTGGCGACCCTTTGGTTTTCAGGCCAGCACTCAATCCACTGAGCCACACCGGCCAGGGCTTATATAACAATGTTTTGCTGATGATGAACTCCTTTCGCTTTACCTTGCCTCAGAAGCACTTTATCTGCCCTTCAATTCTAAATGATAGCCTTTCTGGATGGAGTAATCTACGTTGTAGATCCTAACTTTTCATCACTTTGAATACTTCTTGGCTGTCCCTTCTAGTCTGAAAATTTTCTTTTTTTTTAAAAAATTTTTATTGTTATTCAATTACAGTTGTATGCTGAAAATTTTCTTTTGAGAAATCAGCTGACAGTCTTATGAAAACTCCTTCATATGTTATTATCTGCTTTTCTGTTGCTGACTTTATCACGCTCCTTTATCGCTAATTTTTGGCATTTTATTTACTTAATTATTTGGCCACTGGCATTTATTTGTTCTATATGTATGTGTGAGGGAAGATGCTGGAAAACAGAGGAATTAAAAAAAATAAAATGAAATCTCAAAAATTTCACAAAAGTTATACTAAGCTGGCACGTTTAACAAGTTGTGTTTCCCCATATACTCTCCAACACTTGAGATTAGTTACAGAAATGTTCACCAATTTGATGGGTGAAAAATGGCATCTCACATTGTGTTGATTTGCATATACCTGTTTATCTGTGAGGTTGACTAGCTTCCCTTTTCTAAAAATTTAATCTCTATTGTATTTTTTTCCCATTAGCATTTAGTCCCCTTATACCGTCCTCCTCGCAACTTTTGGAATTTTAATTATGATGTGTCTTGGTGTGGACCTCTTTGCATCCATCTTGTTTGGAATTCTCTGTACTTCCTAGACTTCCATGTCTATTTCCTTCACCATATTAGTGAAGTTTTCTTTTTATTATTTTTCAAATAGGCTTTCAATTTCTTGCTCTTTCTCTTCTCATTCTGGCACTCCTATGATGTGAATGTTGGAATGATTGAAGTTGTCCCAGAGCCTCCTTGCATGATCCTTGTTGTTTTTTATTCTTTTTTATTCTCGCTGTACTGATTGGATGTCTTTTTCTGCCTTATGTTCCAAATCATTGACTTGATTCTCAGCTTCATCCACTCCACTGTTGATTCCCTGTAAATTGTTCTTTATTTTTATTTGTGCCTCCTTCATTTCTGATGGGATCATTTTAATGCTGTTGAAATACCCACTGAGATCCTTGAGCATCCTTATAACTAGTGTTTTGAACTCTGCATCTTATAGTTTGCTTATCTCCATTTTGTTTCTTTTTCAGGAGTTTTGATCTGTTCTTTCAGTTGGGCCATGTTTCTTTGTCTCTTCATTTTTGGCAGCTTCCTTGTGTTTATTCCATGTATTAGATAGAGCTGCTTTGACTCTGTGTCTTGGTAGTGTGGCTTAATGTAGTAAGTGTCCTGTAGGGTCCAGTGGCACAGCCTCCCTCAATACCCAAGTTGGGTACTTAAGGTGTGCCCTTCATGTGGCTGAGTACACCCTCCTCTTGTAGTTTAGTCTTGATTGCTGTCAGCAGGTCATGGGAGTCCATATTTATTGGACTTCCAGTCAAGATGGTGGCATAGGCAGACATGACTCACCTCTTCACACAGCCACATCAAAATTACAGCTAAAATATAGAACAACCATCACTCAGAAATTGAGTTGAATACAAGTCTGACAACTATGGAATTAAAGAAATCACATCCATGCAGACTGGTAGAAGGGGTACAGACATGGAACAGGCTGGTTCCACATACACCAGACTGTTATCCACCAGTGTCTATATTTGGGTGTTGGTGATTTCCCATCAGGACAGGATAAAATGTGGAGGATAAAATCTGGGAGCAATATCTCAGGAGAGAGGAGTCCCAGCCCCATACCAGGCCCCACAACCCAGGGTTCCAGTGCCAGGAAGGTAAGTCGCCACAACTTCTGGCTGCAAAAACCAGCGGGGACTGAGTTGGTGGAAAAAACTTCTGGAGCTCCAAGCAGTTCCTCTTAAAGATCCCACATATGGACTCACCTACTCAGATTCAGTCCCTCTAAGATCTGGCACTGGGATGGCAGTTTGGAAGACACAGTGGCATGCTGGGAGAGACTGAGGTGTCTGGCATCAAGGCAAGCAGAGGCCATTGTCCATTTTCTGGGCCTTCCTCCCACAGAGCCACAGAACCAGCAGGCTGGTGCCATATTTGAGACTCCATCAACCTGGCTAACACTGTTTGACCCACCTTGAAGATCTCCAGAGACTCTGTCCCACCCAACTGAGGGGCCCACCCAAACTGCTTTTCCAATGTTCTCAAACAAACAACAGCTGGCCTCAGTGAGCCCGGAGCCTAGCTCTAGCAACAGTCAGACTAGATTCACAGCTTGGCTTTGCCTGGGAATCTGCAAGGCCAGCAAATCAGCAGCCTTTTCAGACTGTTTTATAGCTTAGGAAGGGTGGCCCCAGGCCAAACAGGTGGAGGCTGACCTTGGCCTGCACCGCTCAGGAAACCCCAGGGCCAGAGCACCCAGGGGACAGCTACAGACCACTTTGGAGCAGTGCCACCCTGTCCCTGCACAGGTGATCTTGCATGGAGGGTGAACATTGGTGTTAAGTGGTCACAGCCAATCCTTGCAGCTGAGTGGACTGGGTAAATCTCTCAAATTGATCTGTCAAGAGCAGCCAAGGCTCAACTACAAGAAGAGGGTGTACTAAGCCTACTAAGGGTGCATGTCAAGAATCCAGCTTGGGTGATAGGGGAGGCTGTGCCACTGGACCCTACAGGACACCTACATTAGGTCATGATACCAAGACACAGAATCAAAGCAGCTCTACCTAATACATAGAAATTTATGTAGGGAGGCTGCCAAAACAAGGATACAACAAAACACGGCTCTAATAAAAGAAGAGATCAAAACTCCAGTAAAAGAACTAAACAAAATGGAGATAAGCAATCTATCAGATGAAGAGACCAAAACACTGCTTATAAGGATGCTCAGGAAATTCAGTGGGTACTTCAACAGCATAAAAAAAGACCCAGGAGGAAATGAAGGATTTACTAACTAAAGAACAATTTACAGGCAATCAGCAGTGGAGACAATAAAGCTGAGAACCAACTCAATGATTTGGAAATAAGGAAGCAAAAAAACGAGTCAGTACAGCAGGAAGGAAAAACAATTTGAAATATAGGATGACTTCCAGCCAACATGGAGGCATAGGTAGATACACTTTGCTTCCTCGCTCAACCAAAAGAAGGACAAAAACATATTTAAAAACAAGAAACAATCAGAACTGCCAGATAATTGAACTATATGGAAGTCAGACAATTAAGGAGTTAAAGAAGAAACATTCATCCAACTGGTAGGAGGGGGTGGAGATAGGCAGCCAGGATGGAGAGGACATGGGGCAATGCAACAGACCAGCTGGGAGAGACGGTGGCTAGTGTACCGGGCTGTCCCACATTCACATGCAGATAAGCCAGGAGGAACAACTGGGGATCGAGACAAACAACAAAACCCAGGGTTCCAGCATGGGAAACTAAAGCCTCAAAACCTCAAGCTGCGAAAATCTGTGGGGGTTGTGGTGGAGGGAGGAACTCCCAGCCTCACAGGAGAGTTCATTGGAGAGATCCATGGGAACCTAGAATGTACACAAGCCCACCACCCTTGAATCAACACAAAAAAGGCCCAATTTGCTTGTGGGTAGTGAGGGAAGTGACTGAAAGTGAGGCCATAGCCCATCAAGCAGCAATTTTCTTTCTGACACCTCCCCCACATACAGCACCACAATGCAGCAAAGTGGGTTGCCCCACACTTCTGAATATCTAAGCTCCACCCCTTACAATGTAACAGGTATGCAGAGACAAAGAAATATGGCCCAAATGAAAGAACAGATCAAACCTCCAGAAAAAGAACTAAACAACGAGGAGATAGCCAACCTACCTGATGCAGAGTTCAAAACACTGCTAATCAGGATGCTCACAGAAATGATTGAGTATGGTTGCAAAATAGAGGAAAAAGTGAAGGATATGCAAAGTGAAATAACCAGGACTCAAATCAACTATTTGGAACAGAAGGAAGAAATAAACATTCAACCAGAACAGAATGAAGAAACGGGGAGGGTAAGAATAGTATAGAAAATGGAGAAGCCAAAGAACTTATATGTACGATCCATGGACATGAACGAAGGGTGAGGGGAGAAGGCTGGTGGGAGGGGGGGTGCAGTGTGGAGGGGAATACAGGGGAGGAAAAAAATGGGACAATTGTAATAGCATAATAAATAAAATATACTTAAAAAAACATAAACAAAAACTTGCAGTAGAAGAATGAAAGGGCAGCCAAAAGAACACCTCTTGGAAGAAACTCTGCCAGATGGTGGTTTAAGTTTCTAATGCTTGTCCCCTCCCAGAAATATGAATTTGAACAGCTAACCACACATGAAAAATATCTTCACAAGACCTAAGGATTCCAAGTAAGATATTATAGCACCTGGGTGTGGCAGAAAAATAAAAAAAGATGCACTGAGGTGAGTATGAAAGAGAGTTTTACATCACCTCCTTCATCTCAGGAGCCCACTGCACAGAGAGACACACTCTCCATGGAGGGGCGAAAGTGAAGTGAGTGCTTAACTTTCCCATGGACCCCAGCACTGGCCTGCATCAAGCTGGCTCCCACAAACTCCCAGCCTGCCCCACAACTGCATGTCCTCTGTACCATGAATCTAGGCACAACCCACAGACTAAGATCCCAAGGCCTCCAGGCGCAAGCCCACCCATGGGACACGACAGATGGCCCACCCAGACTCTCTCTCCAAGGGCTGACAGGTGATGGGATTTTCTAAGTCAGTCTGTGAAGACCTGAAGAGGTGCCTACTCCTCCAGTGGCATTCTGGGAGAGGCTAAAGCATCTGGCATTGGGGCAAACAGAAGCCATTGTCCATTTTCTGAGTCCTCTCACCACAGACCCACAGAACCAGCAGGCTGGTGCCATATTTGAGACTCCATCAACCTGGCTAACACTGTTGACCCACCTTGGGGATCCCCAGAGTCTCTGCCCCACCCAATTTATAGGCCCACCCAAGGTGCTTTTCCATATGAATAACTGGTCTTGGCTCAGGCTTCAAAGCTTCCTAAATCTTATCACACAAGCAACAGCTGGCCTCAGTGAGCCCCAGGCAGGGCATTAGCAGCAGCCAGAGTAGTTTCATAGCTGTACTTCCTCTGGGAATCTCCAAGCCCAGCACAAACTGCAGATTGCTCCTGCAGGTGGCCCCAGGCAAAACACAGGTGGGAGTGGACCTTGGCCTGCACCACCCAGGAAACCCCAGAGCAGGTGCACCTAGTGAGTGGCTACAGACTTCGACAGGCCACCACCACCCTGCCCCTGCACTGCTGATCCTCCACAGAGGGCAACGATTGGTGGTCAGTGGTCACTGCCAGTCCTTGCAGCTGACTGACCTGATAAATCCCTCCCACTGATCTGCCAACAGCAATCAAGGCTCAACTACAGTAAGAGGGTGTACTCAGCCCACATGAAGGGCACACCTAGAGTATTCAGCTTGGATGATAGGGGAGGCTGTTCCATTGGACCTTATAGGACACCTACTACATTAGGGCATGTTACCAAGACAGGTAGTCATAGCATCTCTACTACACAGAAACAAACACAGGGAGCTGCCAAAACAAGGAGACAAAGAAACATGGCCCAAATGAAAGAACAGATCAAAACTCCAGTAAAAGAACTAAACAAAATGGAGATAAGCAATCTATCAGATCCAGAGACCAAAACACTGGTTATAAGGTTACTCAAGGTTGAGGACCTCAACAGTATAGAAAAAGATCCATTCAGAAATGAAGGATTCACTAATTACATTAATAAAATATTTAAAGGGAAACAACAGTATAGTGGAAGAAGCTGAGAATGAAATCAATGATTTGGAACATAAGGAAACAAAAAAACACTACACTAATCAAAACAACAAGAAGGAAAAAGAATTTTAAAAATGAGGATAGTGTAAGGAGCCTCTGGGACAACTTCAAGCATTCCGATATTCTCATCATAAGGGTGCCGGAAGGAGATGAACAAGAAATTGGAAACCTATTTGAAAAAATAATGACAGAAAACTTCCCTAACTTGGTGAAGGAAACACACGCAAGCCCAGGAAGCACAGAGAGTCCCAAACAAGATGGATGCAAAAAGGCTCACTCCAAGACACATCATAATTAAAATGCCAAAGGTTAAAGATAAAGAGAGAATCTTAAAAGCAGCAAGAGAAAAGCAGTGAGTTACTTACAGGGGAGTTCCCATAAGACCTGATTTCTCAAAAGAAACTTTTCAGGCTAGAAGGAATTGGCAAGAAATATTCAAAGTCATGAAAAGCAGGGTCCTACAGCCAAGATTGCTCTACCCAGCAAAAATATCATTTAGAACCAAAGGGCAGATAAAGTGCTATCCAGACAAGGAAAAGCTAAAGAAGTTCATCATTACCAAACCATTACTATGAGAAATCTTAAAGGGACTTTTTTAAGAAAAAGAAGAGTATCGAATCTATCAAAATAAAGTGGTAAAAAATACATATCTATCAACAATTGAATCTAAAAAACATACTAAGCAAACAAGAAGAACAGAGACAGAATCATGGATACAGAGAATATTTTGATGGTTGCCACATGGGAAGGGGGTAGAAGAGAATGGTGAAGAGGTGACAAGATTAAGAAGTACAAATAGGTAGTTACAGAATAGCCATGGGGATGTAAATTAAAGTACAGTGTAGGAAATGGAGTAGCCAAAAACTTATATGCATGACACATGGACACGAACAATTATGTGGGGATTGCCTGAGTATGTAGTGGGTGCTGGGTGGAGGAGGGAAGAGGGGGGAAATTGGGATACCTCTAATAGCATAATCAATAATATATATATATATATATATATATAAAAGCAAATTAGACACAAGCCTTAAATTAATGTATTTCTTGTATTTAACCTTAATCATCTTGAAAACTATTTTTAAATATAAAACTCTAAACACTTTTGTGACTTATTCTTGCACAAATAAGCCACAATGTGATAGTTTGCTTAAAACTGTATTTTCTTCAGTTGGAGACAATGAGGAGAAGTGGATTAAATGAGATAATACTTGGTGCCACATCTGGCACAGGATGGGCGCTGAGTGTGTTGTCCTTACCACTGCGATTCTTGGCATTTGCTGAGTGAGTAACAGATAGGGCTGTTGTGGATTTGGAATCTGTGACCCAGCAGCCTCTTCACCTTTCCACCTCCAGCTCCTAGACAGTGCCTGCTATACCAGCACCTCCCCCTCACAGGACAACCACTCACCCCTACCTGGTGACTCACTTTGAATCTACCTTATGCAACTTGGGTACATCCAGAGGCTGTAAAGTACATCATAGGGAATAGAGTCAATAATATTGTAACAACTATGCATGGTGCCAGGTGGGTACTAGACTTACTGGGGAGATCACGTCATAAGTTACATAAATGTTTAACCACTATGGTGTATGCCTTGAAAGTGATATAATATTGAATGTCAACTGTAAATGTAAAATTTTAATAAAACAACTCCTAACTCTAGAAAATAAGAACTTACATAAATCAATTAATGTGATACACCACACTAACAGAAAGATAAAATATGTATGATAAAAATACCTTACATATTTTATACATCCTTTCATAATAAAAACTCTCAACAACCTTGGTATAGAAGCTGTGTACCTAAACAAAGTAATGGCCATATATGACTATCCCATAGCTAATATCATAAATGTAAAAAGATTTTCCTCTAAGTTCAAGAAGAGAAGATGCCCAATAATCTCATCATTTCTATGTAACATAGTACTAGAAGTCCTAACCAGAGCAATTAAACAGGAAAAAGAAATAAGTGTTAACTAACCCTATTGTGATAATCATTTTACAATGAATTGAAATATATGTGTATCAAATTATCATTTTGTACACCTTAAACTTACAATGTTACATGTCATTATATCTCAACAAAGCTGTGGTGAAACTTGACTTGTGATAATCCTTAAATATTATAAAGTAGCCTGTCACAAAATGTGGGGGAAGGCAAAGAGAACAGTAAATGTTGTTGCATATGTTTATTTATTTATGTTTATTTGCATTCAAGAATGTCTGAAAGAAAAAGTATACCTAAGTAGAAAGTCTTATTTTTATGGGAGTGGATTTAGGGTTGTGTCCCTTATCTTTTCCTGGGTAACCAGAGAACAACATCTCATTCAACAGTAAGTATATATTTAACTAATGTTTCTGGGGGTTGGCTGGTGTAGGCTTAGCTTGGCTGAGTGGCTCCACTCTCCATGCCTCTTATCTTCCTCTTGTCTATATCCTAACCTAGTTCTGTTCTCGCAGTGATGGCAGGGGGGTAAGAGTGAAAGACAAATTGTACAAGTGCTTTTTTTATGGCTGTGGTTTCTCCACATCCATTACTCAAAGCAGGTCAAAGGGCCATGGCCAAAATCAAGGTGTGAAGATATACACACTGTCCATGGGGATTGTGAAGAGGACAAAGCAAATACTTCTAAACAGTAATGTAATTGTATATAAAGGTGACTTTTACTTTTTTCTATATACTTTTCTGTGATTCTTATTATTCATTTTAATAACCAGTGTATATGATTTTAGCATCAGAAAAAATAATAAAGCCACCATTTGGGTTTACAACAAAGGAGAAGAGACAATATCTATTATTTTCCTGTGTTCGCTCTGCCAAAGTGAGACCAGGAACAGATTGTAGTATTGACCAGTAACTGTTTTTTTAAGTGTATTTTATTGATTATGCTATTATAGTTTTCCCAATTTTCCCCCTTTATCTCCCCTCCACCCTGCACCCCAAACCCTCTAGCATTCCCCCCACTTAGTTCATGTCCATGGGATGTACATATAAGTTTCCTATACCATTCTTAACCTCTCCATGTCTATTTTATCCCTACCAATTGTGCTTCTTATTCCCTGTATCTTCCCCCCTATTCCTCCCCTCTACCTCCCCACTGAAAACCCTCCATGTGATCTCCATTTCTCTGATTCTGTTCCTGTTCTAGTTGTTTGCTTCGTTTTTGTTGTTTTTCTTTATTTTAGGTTCGGTTGTTGATAGTTGTGAGTTTGTTGTCATTTTACTCTTCGTAATTTTTTATCTTCTTCTATTTCTTATATAATTACCTTTAACATGTCATGTAATAATGGCTTGGTGATGATGACCAAGTCCTTTAACTTCACCCTATCTGGGAAGCACTTTATCTGCCCTTCCATTCTAAATGGATAGCTTTGCTGGATAGAGTCATCTTGGATGTAGGTCCTTGCCTTTCATGACTTCAAATACTTCTTTCCAGCCCTTCTTGCCTGCAAGGTTGCTTTTGAGAAATCAGCTAATAGTCTTATGGGCACTCCTTTGTAGGTAACTCTCTCCTTTCCTTTTGCTGCTTTTAAGATTCTCTCCTTATCTTTAATCTTGGGTAATGTAATTATGATGTGCCTTGTTGTGTTCCTGTTTGGGTGCAACTTCTTTGGGACTGTCTGGGCTTTCTGGACTTCCTGGAAGTCTATTTCCTTCACCAGAATGGGAAGTTTTCCTTCATTATTTGTTCACATAAGTTTTCAATTTCTTGCTGTTGCTCTTCTCCTTCTGGCACCCCAATAATTTGGATATTGGAATGTTTAAATTTGTTACAGAGGTTCCTAAGCCTCTCCTCATTTTCTTGAATTCTTGTTTCTTCATTCGGTTCCAGTTGGATGTTTATTTCTTCCTTTTGCTCCAAATCATTGTTCTGAGTCCTGGTTTCCTTCCTGTCACTGTTGGTTCCCTGAATATTTTATTTCACTTTGGATGTGCTTCATTTGTTCCTTCATTTTGTGACCAAGCTCAATCAGTTCTGTGAACATCCTGTTTAGAACTCTCCATCAGATAGGTTGGCTATCTCCTCATCGCTTAGCTCTTTCTCTGGAGTTTTGCTCTGTTCTTTCATTTGGGCCATATTTCTTTGTCTCAGCACAACTGTTAAGTTGTAAGAGGGCAGGGTCTTAGGTATTCACCAGGGCAGGGCAACCCTCTTTGTTGCATTGTTGTGCTGTCTGTGGGGGAGGGGGCAGAGAGGGAACAATGCAGCTCGCTTGCTCAGCTCTAGCCCCACTTTCCATTGAACTCTCAAGTGACACTGGGAGTTTCTCCCACCACGGCAACGCCCACCATAGTCCATAGTCAGCTCTGAGTCTCAGTTTCCCATTCAGCCAGACCCACTCGAGAGGTCTGGGCCTTGCAGCGGGTCCTCTCCATCTGCCTGTCTCCCTTGTCTCCCTTCTACCAGTCTGGTTGGTCTGGTCGACTGTTTCTTTAATTCCTTGGCTGTTGGAGTTCCATGGAGTTTGATTTTCTGGCACTTCTGGTGGTTTATTGTTTTTAGATTGGTTATTATCCTCCTTTTGGGTGTGTAAGGAAGCAAAGGGTTTCTCTCTTGGCCAGAACTTGACCACTAGATGTTAATATAAACATTAGAGTAAAGCTGAAGAAGAGCAGCAAAAGAATCATAGTACCGAAATATAATGTAAAAAATGTTCTTTTTATAGGTGAGATCATATCTATGAAAATTTGCCTTTCAAAAATTCCTGATCAATTTGAAGTCCACATGAAAAACAGATGTACACTGTTTAACTTAACTGACTGAGAATCAGAACTATATATGAACTGAAACCAGAAATATTATTAGGAGAGAATGCAAAAAGACAAAGTCAGAAATAAAAAGGAAAGATAAATTGAAATACATGACAGAAGAAGCACTAAGAATTGTTAAAAACAGGCGAGAGGCCAAAGTAAAAGGTGACAAAAGCAGGGTTAGAATCCTGAATGAGGTTCTTCAACAACTGCAGAGAAGGAGAACTATTATAATGGTCAATGTAAGGAGACAGAAGAGAACAACACAAAAGGAGAAACACAAGCTATCTAGAAGAAGATTCAAAAAATAAAGGAGAAGTCTATAGGGTTTTCTATGTATACTATCATGTCGTCTAGAAACAGTGACTGTTTTCCTTCCTCCTTTCTAACTTGTATACATTTTATTTCTTTTTCTTGTCTGATCGCTGTGGCTACGACTTCCAATACTATGTTGAATAGAAGTGGTGAAACCACTGAGGAAAACAGTGTGGCATTTCCTCAGAAAACTAAAAATGGAAATACCTTTTGACCCGGCAATTCTTCTGCTGGGATTATACCCCAAGAATCCTGAAACACCAATTTAAAAGAACCTATGCACTCACAGTTCATAGCAGCACAATTTACAATAACCAAGTTCTGGAAGCAACCTAAGAGCCCATCAGTAAATGAATGGATCAAAAAACTATGGCACATTTACATACAGCAGAAAGAAAGAAGGAGCTCCTACCCTTCATGACAGCACAGATAGAACTGGAGAGAATTATACTAAGTGAAATAAGCCAGGCCGTGAAAGACAAATACCATATGATCTCACCTATAAGTGGAACCTAATCAACAAAACAAACAAACAAACAAACAAAATATAACCAGAGATGTGGAAATAAAGAACAAACTTACAGTAACCAGAGGGCAGAGGGGAGAGGGATAATGGGGGGGGGGAATTGGAAGAGGTCAGGAACATATAAAAAGGACCGATGGAAAAAGCCAAAGGGGGGGTAGAATCGGGAGTGGGAAGTGAGGATGGGTGGGGGGAGTGGTGGGGGAAAATGAAGACAACTGTACTTGAGCAACAATAAAAAAAAATGAAGGAGAAATTCAAACCTAGATGAGGAATGCTGAATGACCGAAAACAAAGCTCATTATCTCCTCCTATACAGGAGAAAACAAAGAGAAGGTGGAAACAGGATAGTGAATTATTATTTAAAAAAAGAGGAAAAAGGATGACAGATACCTTTGAAGAAGATTCCTATGAGGAAGAAACAGATTTTTTAAAATGTGAAGTGAAATCTTCCCTGAAAGTGTAGGGAAGAAATGAATCACCAGGGGTAGGTGGAATACTGAGAGAATTATTTCAAGCCACAGAGACTAAATCCGTCAAGATCCTGACAAGAATAGGTCAATAACTATGAAAAACAAAACCATGGCCTACAAACTGGAAATGTTTAATATACAGTCCAATTTCCAAGAAAGGAGAGGCCAAGGAGTGCAGTTACTGTAGGACCATTGCTCTAACTTCTCACACAAGTAAGCAATGTTCAAGGTGGTGCGACAAAGGCTTCTGCCTGAGAGGGAGCAAGGAATGGCAGATGTTCAAGCCAGACTCAGAAAAGGAAGAGGCGCTCAAGAACTAATTACAAACACTTGTTGGACACTGGAGTGCTCCAAAGAATTTGAAAAAAATTGTCTATGTTTTATAGACTAGTAAAGCCTTTGTGTGGATCATGAACAGCTATGAGTTGGGTGTGCCTCAAAGAAATGGGTGTGCCTCTCCCCTTATGGAGGCTGTAGAGAGGAGGCAGACGGAATACGGAGAGACAGAATGGTTTCCTCTAGGCAAAGGCATCAGACAAAGTGTGTTTTTTCTCCTTGTTTATTTAATCTGAACGCAGAACTGATATACTTTATGAAAAACTGAGCTAGATCAGAGGAAGGAGAAGTGAAAATTAGAAGAAATACCAGTTACTTAAGATATGAAGATGATGTACTTAACTGGCAGTGCTCTGAAATGACTTCTAATGAAAGTGAAGCAGAAAGTGTCAAAGCAGGACTACAGCTGAACACCAAGAAAACAAAACCATGACCACAGAAGAAGTACACAACATTAACACAGACAACGAAGACATTTAAATTGCTCATGATTTTGCTTACCTTGGCTCAGTCATCCATTCAAATGGAGACAGCAGCCAAGAAATGTCAGCCTTTCCAGAGAAGGCTGAAACTCGAAAGGAGAGCAATGGGAAAATTAGGGAGAGATCACTAAGAGCAAAGATGCGTCACTAAAAACCAAAGTTAAGGTCACACACACACTCACATTCCCAATTGCGATGTATGGATGTGGAAGTCAGACAGTGAAGAAAGTTGATGAGAACAAAACTGCTTCCTTTGAAATAATGTGTCAGAGGAGAGCTCTACCGTTACCCTGGATCACAGGAAAAACAAGCAAACGGGTCCTGGAGCAAGTTAAGCCTGAAATGTTGCTACAGGCCAAAATGACAAAACTGAAGCTGTCCTACCTCAGGCACATCATGAGAAGGCGGGCTCTTTGGAAAAGACAACAATGCTGGGGAGGGGTGGGGGGGTGGGGGTGGAGAGTTTTATCGGGAAAAGAGGATGAGCAAATATGGGGATGGATTGATTCCACAAAAGAAGCCACGAGTCTCCAGCAGCTGAGCAGGGCTGCTGAGCACAGGATGCAGTGAACATCACTCATTCACAGGGTCACAGGAGTCTGAGCTGACTCAACAGCACATAACACACACACATTATTGTTCTGTTTTTAAATGGTTAATCTTTCTAGAAACAAAGATTGCCATAACAAATTACCACAAACTGGGTCAAAAATATATTCTCTCACAGCTCTGCAGGCCAGAAGTCTGAAATCAAGTCATCAGAACTGGACTGTCTCCCAGGGCCATCATTCAAGCCACGATACTTATCATACACACAAAGGAGTGTATAAAATATGTATGAATTGTTTCAAGAAAAGAAAATGAACACTCACCACTTAGCCTAAGAAATAAAACATTATGAATACTGGAGAAGCCCACTTTGTCCATCCCTTTCTAAGCTTCTTCCCTGTTTATTCTCTCCCAGAAACAATTCCCCTTCTCCATTTTTATTTATCAATCTCTCGCTTTTCTTCATAGTTTTACCAAATATAAATCATCCTTAAACAATACATTGTTATATTACATTAGTTTTTCCTGTTTATAAGCTTTATATAAATAGAATCACACCATATGTATTCTTCTGTGATTTGGGTTTTTTCCACTTAGTATTATGTTTCTGCAATTATCCATGTTGATGCACGTGGCTATAATTCACTTTAATTCATGGATGAATATGTCATGTGAATGAATCCAGTTTATGGAAACACTGCAGTCTATTTACCCATTCTATTGTTGATGGACATTTGGGGTTGTTTCATGATATTTTTATGTCTCCTGGTGTAAACTTGCAAGAACATCTTTAAGGTATACACATTTAGAAGGGATATTGTTGAGTCAAATTAGCTCAGTAAAGACAAGCTTTTCCAACCATATCACACAATTTATAGTTTCTACTGTTGGTGTACAGAGGTCTGCATGCTCTCTATCAGTTGCTATTATCAGATACTTTTAGATGTTGCTGATTTGGTGGGTATCAGAATGGTGTCTCAATTTGATTATAATTTGCATTTCTCTGATTGCTAATGAAGTTAAATATTTTCACATGTTATTGGTCATTTATATTTTCTTTTCTGTGAAATGATAATTTGTGGGTTTTGCCCATTTTAACCCTGGTTTGTCTTTTTTGTTATTATTGATATTTTTCCCCAAGGTCATGTTATTTTTTTACTGTTGTTCAAGTACAGTTGTCTCCATTTCCCCCCACACACTCCTTCACACACATGCATTCCCATGTCCCACCCTCAGTTGATTCCCCTTTATTTTTGTCCATATGTCCTTTAAACATGTTATTATTGATTCTGAAGAGTCTTATAATTAGATTTTTTAATATTTAACTTTATGCTATCCAGGGGCTGTTTCTCTCTCAAACCCTGACTTCTTTCTACCCATCTCCTTGGGATCAACAGAAAAGACATAAAGACAGACACAGATAAAATGACGTTGCTAATCCTCAAATTACAGGGAGTACATTTATATTTTTATAAGATTCCAAGGTCCCCACTCTCTGACTTCCCTTAAAACCAAGGCTGACTCAGAGTTGAAATATGGTGCAGAAATTGCATTTATTTTAGTGTATGGTGTAAGTTGGTGATCGAGTTTCATTTTTTTTTTCATGTAGCTGTCCAGATCTCCCAACACCATGTGTCGAAGAGGTTATTTTTACTCCATTTTATGCTTCTGCCCCCTTTGTCAAATATTAACTGACCATAGAGGCTTGGGTTTATTTCTGGGCTCTCTGTTCTGTTCCATTGGTCTATGTGTCTGTTCTGATGCCAGTACCAGGCTGTTTTGATTACAATGGCCTTGTAATACAGTTTGATATCAGGTATTGTGATCCCTCCTAGTTTGTTCTTCTTACTCAAAATTGCAGCAGCTATTCAGGGTCGTTTATGGTTCCACATAAATTTTTGAAATGTTTGTTCTATGTCTGTGAAATATGTCATTGGTACTTTAATAGGGATTGCATTAAATGTATAAATTGCGTTGGGTATATAAAAGTTGTGACACCATAAAAGTCCTAGAGGAAAACATAGGCAGGAAAATCTCAGATATTCTATGCAGCAGTATTTTCACTGATATGTCCCCTAAAGCAAGGGGCATAAAGGAAAAAAAATAAATAAATGGGACCTCATCAAAATAAAAAGCTTCTACATGGCTAAAGAAAACAGCATTAAAATGAAAAGACAACTAACTGTATGGAAAACATATTTGCCAATGATACCACAAACAAGGGTTTGATCTCCAAAATATATAAAGAACTCACACAACTCCACCCCAGGACGACAAACAATTTGATTAAAACATGGGCAAAGGACTGAACAGACAATTCTCAAAGGAGGACACAAAGACGGCCTAGAGACATAGGAAAAGATGCTCAGCATCACTAGCCATCAGATAGATGCAAATTAAAACCACAACGAGAGAAAGAGCAGTGATACCTTCCACTGAGAACGTTCTTTTTTCCGAGGAGCCGCAGTTGTGTGGACGCGGGTAGACTTTTTTACATGGGGACAAGTTCTTCCAGCATTTTTACCTGCACGTTTGGAGACAGTTGGGCGGATCGGTCCTTTCAGCAGAACCTGCCTTAGGCACTTAACCTTTCGTGGCTCAGGCAACCCAAGACAAAAAAGAAATGGCCCAAATGAAAGAACAGCTAAAAGCTCCAGAAAAAATACAGCTAAGCGATGAAGAGATAGCCAGCCTATCAGATGCACAGTTCAAAACACTGGTAATCAGGATGCTCACAGAATTGGTTGAATTTGGTCGCAAATCAATTGAAAAAATGAAGGCTATGCTGAGTGAAATGAAGGAAAATGTACAGGGAACCAACAGTGACGGGAAGGAAACTGGGACTCAAATCAACGGTGTGGACCAGAAGGAGGAAAGAAACATTCAACCAGAAAAGAATGAAGAAACAAGAATTCAAAAAAGTGAGAAGAGGCTTAGGAACCTCCAGGACATCTTTAAACATTCCAACATCCTCATCATAGGGGTACCAGAAGGAGAAGAAGAAGAGAAACAAATTGAAAACTTATTTGAACAAATAATGAAGGAGAACTTCCCTCATCTGGCAAAGGAAATAGACTTCCAGGAAGTCCAGGAAGCTCAGAGACTCCCAAAGAAGTTGGACCCAAGGAGGAACACACCAAGGCACATCATAATTACATTAGCCAAGATTAAAGATAAGGAGAGAATCTTAAAAGCCACAGGAGACAAGGGGATAGTAACCTACAAAGGAGTTCCCATAGGACTGTCAGCTGCTTTCTTAAAAGAAACTTTGCAGGCAAGAAGGGGCAGGAAAGATGTATTCCAAGTCATGAAAGGCAAGGACCTACATCCAAGATTGCTCTATCCAGCAAAGCTTTCATTTAGAATGAAAGGGCAGATAAAGTGCTTCCCAGATAAGGTCAAGTTCAAGGAGTTCATCATCACCAAGCCCTTATATGAAATGTTGAAGGGATTTATCTAAGAAAAAGAAGATAAAAAATATGAACAGTAAAAATGACAGCAAACTCACAGTTATTAACAACCACAACTAAAACAAAAACAAAAGCAAACTAAGCAAACAACTAGAACAGGAAAGAATCACAGAAATGGAGATCACATGTAGGGTTATTAGCAGGGGAGTGGGAGGGGGAGAGAGGGAGAAAAGGTACAGAGAATAAGTAGCATAAATGGTAGATAGAAAATAGACAGGGGGAGGTTAAGAATAGTATAGGAAATGTAGAAGCCAAAGAACTTATCTGTATGACCCATGGACATGAACTAAAGGGGGGGAATGTGGGTGGGAGGGGGTGTGCAGGGTGGAGGGGAATAGAGGGGGGGAAATGGGACAACTAATAGCATAATCAATAAAATATATTATTAAAAAATAACCCCCCCCCACAATGAGAAACCACTTCACACCATTCAGAATGGCCATCATAAACAACGCAACAAACAACAAGTGTTGGAGAGGGTGTGGAGAAAAGGGAACCCTAGTGCACTCTTGGTGGAATTGCAGACTGGTGCAGAACGGTGGAAAACAGTATGGAATTTCCTCAGAAAACTAAAAATGGAACTGCCTTTTCACATGGGAATTCCACTGCTGGGATTTTATCCTAAGAACCCTGAAATACCAATCTATAAGAACCTATGCACCCCAGGGTTCATAGCAGCACAATTTACAATATCCAAGTGCTGGAAGCAACCTAAGTGCCCATCAGTAAATGAATGGATCAAAAATCATGGTACAGTTACACAATGGAATACTACACAGCAGAGAGAAAGAAGCAGCTCCTACCCTTTTTGACGGCATGGTTGGAACTGGAGAGCATTATGCTAAGTGAAATAAGCCAGGAGGTATAGGACAAATACCATATGATCTCACCTTTAACAGGAACCTAATCAACAAAACAAGCATTCAAGCAAAATATAACCAAAGACACTGAAATTGAGAACAGGCTGACAGTGACCATAGGGGAGAGGGGTGAGGATTATAGGGGGAAAAGGTGATGGGTTTGCAGGAACAATTATAAAGGACACATGGACAATAACAAAGGGGGATGGAAACAGGGGTGGGAGGTGTGGAGTGCTGGGGTGGTAGAGAGGGATGGGGGGGAAAAGGCAGAAAACTGTAGTTGAACCACAATAAAAAATGTTAATTTTTTTTTTAAACTAACACCTTGTCAGCTAAATTCCAACCTGAGGGTCATGCCAGGGTCAGTCTCCATGACTTATGTCTTTCTCTTGATTATGGTCATATTTTCTCTATCTTCATGTGCCTAGAAATTTTGGATTTTATCCTGAATATTTAGAGTGATACCCTGTAGAGACAGTGGATTCGGTTATATTCTTTTGAAGAATATTGATTTTTGTTTTGTTTTGTTTCAGGGAGTTCACTTGACTAAGATCAAATGCTCAACTCTGAAATCTTATTTCAGTTCTTTTGGTCTTATTTGGCACCGTGGAGGTTTCTAGCATATTGGTAGTTCCATTATCAGTAGAAAGGACACATGGACAAAGCCAAAGGGGGTAGGATTGAGGGTGGGATGTGGGGATGGATGGGGTAAGAGGAATGGTGGGGGGAAATGGAGGAAACTGTCCTTGAACAACAATCAATCAATCAATCAATCAATCAATGAAAAGAAAAAGAAATTTGGACAGAGTTTATACATAGAATTTAGGGGTCCCAACACCCACCCCCAGCTCTCTCAATTTTGAGATTCTACCACCACTATCACCAGGCGCTATAATTGTCCTGGTCTCTGTCCTCTGATTCTTCAAGTCAGAAAACCACAAAGTTTTTACTTGGGTTTTAGCCATACCCAAGGCACTGTCCAGGGCCTCCCTTTAGGCCCAAAGCTATAATAAGCAGGAAATTCCCTTCTTCCAACCCCTTTTAGTATCTGACTGATTTTGTTCATCCAACAGTAATTCCAGGGTATTGGTTTTTTAAAGATATTTTAGTCTCAGTTTATGGCTGTTATTTTCAGGATACTTGATCAATCGAAGTTACTCAGTCTTTACCAGAATCAGAAGCTCCTCAGACAACTGCTAGAATATGACTCCTCCACCCTCATACAAAAATCCTTTCTCCTTTGAGTCTGTATCCTTCATCCCTGTTATCTACCAAACTTGCCCCCTCCACCCCCAAGTCCTGCCATTTTCATGGGTAAGAAGCACTTCAGTGGTCATGGACATGAGTTGTCCAGACAAGTCGAAAGTACCTTGACTTTCTTGTTTTCTTTGGCCCTCTCCTTCACGCCATTTTAGCCAAGACTCCAACAGTCTCACTGTAATCCTAATCACCCTGCAATCTGAAAGACAAACATTTTACTCTGACCGCAATTCTTCAATCCCTTGTTCTCCCAGCTCCCTCACCACCTCATTGCCACTGGCCTGGACAGCAGCACTGGTTAAGCAGGTCATCAGTTAATGTTCCAAGAAATGAAGAAATGATAGAAGGTCAAGTTTGCCTCCAGTTAACTCCAGTTAAGAGAATGTTAATGAAAGCATTTTGGAATCTTTTGTATCAGGCTTATAGGGAAGGTTTTCAAGAACAACAGAATGTCAGGGACAGTTTCCTTATATTTCATAAAGAGAAAAGGCAGGGCTTGGCAGTCCACAGTGTGGGTGAAATTGACAGTCACACAAGGACGTGTCAGGCTCTACCCTTGGCTGTACAACCCAAAGCAACTTATTTCCCACTCTTTGGGAGTTACTTAACTCAACTGCTAAATGGGAATGATAAAACCAACCTCACAGACTTGTAGTGAAGAGTTTAACAGGACTGTGCTCGGAAAAACTTCACACAGTTAGGTAACATGCCCAATGAATGACATCACTAGCAGTATTATTTACATTTAAAACAGGAAAGTTTACTAAAGATCCTGATTTGGAGATGTTTTGGAAAGAGTTAAAGAGGGTAGTTTCATAACACTGTGAATGTTCTAAAGGTAACTGAACTGTTTTGCTTTAAAATGCTTAATTTTATGTTATGTGAATTTGCCATAAAAAAAGATTCTCACTTGGAACAGGGTCATAAATTTCAGACACACTTCTGAGCATGAGCCAAGTTTTTCCTGAGACTTTTGAGTCAGGCTGGAGAGTAGAGGATAGAACATTGATTGATGAGGTTGGTGGAGGGGGCAGGATGTAGCTGTCAAATATGTTTGTTCTGTTTCCTCCATCTCACATGTCCAAGACTTGGCTTGTGGGCCTCTGCCTGAACTTTCCTCCTCTGTTCCCCTACTTGGTGAACTCATCCCACAAGATCCAGTTCAAATAACACCTCTTCTAAAAAGTCTTCACAATCTTCAACCTAAAGTAGTATATTGTCACTAATAATTACTAATTAATACTAATAATGAATTTAATTAGGACTTTAATTTATTCGGGTCTGCTCTTCCACTAAGAAATCCCTAAGAACAAGAACTGTGCCTAGTTCACCATGTCCAAAGCTGAACTCATTATCTGCCTCAAACCCGCTCCTGATCTGTGTCTCCAAAACAGTAAATGACACTTCCATCTATCCTGCCCACTGGACTCCTCCCTCTCCCCCTTACCTCCATACAACCAAGTAAGAATTCCTTCTTCCTTCTACATCATTCTCCAATTGACTTTGGCCTCCCCATGCTCATGGCCTCATCTCCTCTCTTACCTATAGCCGCCACTTCCGAATCTCTCAGCTTATGGCCTCATCTTCCCCAGAAATATTTCTTCCTGTGCTTAAAACCCTTCTGTGGCTTCCTACTGCTTCCAGACAGAATACCAACTCCCCACCAAGCTGCATAAGGCTCCATATGGTCTGACTTCTGCTGATGGCTCCAGTTTCAAGGGTCAACAGGGCCCCAGACCTCTACTCTAAGAGCGCTCACCATCCTCTTTGGGGCTCTTACCTATTTATACAAGTTTATTCCTCTGCCTGCAACTCTCCCTCACAATGCTCTCTATCCTTCCATTGAAAATCCTTGTTGGCCCTTTAGAGGCTTACCCTGAACCTGCAAGGTTGACCAGGTGCCATTTCTGGGTTTCACAGTTCCCTGTGTCCCCCTTCCTGGCCCTTACCCATTTGTTTGTGTCCCCCTCTTCTGCCATGACCCCTCTGCCAAGGTGCCCCACCCAAGCCCTGAGCCCTCTACCTGTGCCCTCCCCTCCCACCCTGAGCCTGCTGCCTATGCCCACTATCCTGCCCTGACCCTTTTGTCTGTGCACCCTTATCCCACGCTGACCTCTCTGCCTGGGCCTTCTCATCCCAGCACTATACATTGTGAGCTGTCACTGCCTTGTGACTGGTCTGTCTCCCCTCTGGAGTGAAAGCTGCATAAGGTCAGGGCCCAGGACTGTCTTGGTCACCCCTGTGTCCTCAGCATCACCCAGCACAGGCTAGCAAAAGTAGAGGGTTCAGTGAAAACTGGTTGAATGACTGTTAAATTTGTTGAATGGCTTAGGAGTCTGGTGGGGGGTGGTGATACCATGGGAGGGAGAATTTTCTGAGAGGGTACTTAAGTTGATCCAATGGGAGTGACTTACCTTGGAATGCTCTTAAGGCATACCTGTGTTATGGAGGCTCCTTCTACTTAATGTGAGCCTTGAAAACTGCGGGAGGTAAATACTCTGAAAGATAAGGAACTACTTGTTTTTTTAAGAAGGTTAATGGTGCTGGGCCAGGGCTGAGATTAAATCCAAACATAAGGACAAGATGATCTCAGATGCTCACGTGTATGCAATGTGGCCCACATGCGTACCTACTATGCAAAAATGCACACAAAAACATCTATACACTCATGTATGGTTTGAGTGGTACATATGTACACCCAAATGTGAATACACAGTCATACATCAGGTAGGACACAGAGACAAACATGTAGACACCACCCAACAGGCATATCCCAAAGCATGTATTCATGTTACCCACAGACAGACACAGAGATCGGCATGCACTCAGGCACATTGACAAGGACATGCACACACTCTGATGTGCACTCACACAGGTATGTATGTATGAGCATGAACGGGTATGGATACCCACTTATGCACCAACACATCCTCCACAAAGTCAGGTGTAGGCATGAGTTCATTTATTAACATGGACATGTTGACACTTCTATGCACTCAGACACGCACAGACACTCCAAGCATGTACCCAGAATGGTGCACATATACTGATATATAAATAAGGGTAAACAGGATGACAGAGGCATCTAGGAGAACCTACTGGATAAAATGACACAAACCTAAAGAGATCCAGGAGCACTCAACAGGGTTGAAGGGAAGGTTAACTTGCAGGGAAGGATAAAGAAACAGTCCAAGACAAGGGTTCGCAATAGAGAAGGATAAAGGGGCAACATTCTGTGCAGGGCTTCTTGCCCATCCAGAACATCCCGAGGTTCTAACCCTGACCCACCCTTCTTTAGAAACTATCCAATTCACTGTCCCTCCAGGAGGCCGCCTAGTTGATCAGTTTCTTACTCAGACTCAGCTGTATTGAGGAATAAATGGGGAAGGAACTTCCCCCAAACTTTCTGTCTTCCTTCTTTCCCAAAGGAAAAGCTTCGGGAACTTTATACCAGTGAATGCAAAAGCCACAATGGCGTTTAGCAAACCTTTCGCCTATCTCCTTCAGTCGTGGATTAATAACAAGAACAGCTGATATTTGTTGAGCACTTGCTGCTGTGTATATCACACACATTAACCCATTGGCTTCTCACGAAAATCACCAAAGAGTCAGGTACTGTCCTTGGCCCTATAGGCTCAGAGAAGTTAGGTTACATGTTCAAGGTCTCACAACAAAGAAAGAATAAGGAAGGAAGGAAGGAAGGGAAGAAGGAAGAAAGAAAGGTTAGGATTTTAATCCATGTCGTAATCTTGCTCTTAACCATTGTACTATCCATCCAGAATGGGAAACTGAGGCCCAGTGAGGGGAAGAGATTTTCTTGGATTCAGCACCACCTTTCTCTTCAAGCCTATCCCAGGCCACCGCACACTGGCACATGTCCTGCCTCTAGGAGATAAGGCATGTGATGTCAGACACTGATCTCTCACTCCATGTTCCAGGGTCAGAAACAAGGCCAAATTCACTTGACCTCAAGTAATTCTCCCAGACTTGACCCCTCACTCTCTCCCCACCCACCTCATGGCAGCCTGTATAAACACTCAGGGCCCTTCCTGATGCCAACTTCATTGAGAAACAAACTCCACAAGGTCCTACCTGCCTCCTTCTCAAGGAACGAGGTAGGGAAAGGAAGGGCCCAGGCTTCAGGCCAACCCAGGTGCAGGAATGGAAACTAGACTTTTGGTGGTAGGCATGCAATAGGGTATACAGATATCCAATTATAATGTTGTACATCTGAAATGTTTAGAAAGCTGTTAACCCAAGTTACCTCAATTTAAAAAAAGACAAAAAGAAAGATTAGGGGATTGCTACCTGCCAAGCCAGTGCTAATCCTCCTTTCCTTCTCTTCCGCCTCCAAAACCAACAAACAACTTTCCACTCTCTGCTTTGTTCTCACGCTTTGTTCCCTCCTTACAGGTCTCAGAGTTCAGGGGCCTAGAATGCTTTCAGCAAGATGTCAGTCCTGGGGGTGTCAACCTCACCCACCTGCACTCACCAGAGATTAGAGGTGGCATCTGAGCATGGTGTCTAAACATCGGAGCCTGTCCAGTGCTTATCTGGGGCCCCTCTCAAGCCCATGTGGGACCAATCTCAGCACTTACCTGGCACTCATACCAGAGCCCACTGGGACCAGCCTCAGAGCCTCTATGGTACCACCCTTATACCCTCTTGAAGCCAGCCACAGAGCCCTCTTGACACAAAAGTTGGCTCTATTACTGTTCTCCTGGTATCAAGTTCAGCGTCAACTTATTTTGAATCCTAGTGTCTACCTGGAGACAAGCTCAATGCCAATGGGACACCCTCTCTCCCCAGGGCTACATGATGCCAATAGCATAACCTGCCAATGCTGATGCCAATCTCAGCACCCATCTGCTGCTAAACTTGGCCTCCACTTGGCCCTCAGGGTGGGCTAGGTCAGTCAGTGGAGAAAGAAGGAGAGAGAATTCAAAGCCCAACTCCATCACTTATTACCTGTGACCTCCAGCAAGTGGATGTATGGAGACTTGGTCTTCTTACGTGCAAAGTAAGAATGATAATGACCCAGACCTATTCTTAAAAGGTTCAGTAAGATCCTGCATACCGACTCAATCTCCACAGTTAATGCTCACCAGGGGGTAACTGTCCTTCTTATCAAGAGAGAATGTCAGTGAGGGAAGGTCAGCAGAGTAACGCATCCTTTCTCTACTCTCTCCTTCATCAATTCAAAGCCCCCTCTGATTCTGACACTAGAGCTTACCCAAATCTCTCCTGATAGAGTTCCCTCTGCCTGCTAATAGCATCACTGATGAGCCAGGAATCATCCCTAAAGGGGACTTCACACACACTCAAATATGACCTGTCCACTGGTGGAAACCCAATCCCAGAAGGAGGGAATAAAAGTGTAGAGCAGAAGAGACATGTGTGCCCCCTGCCCACTCTGTTTTCTACCCTCAGTTTTCTACCCTCTTCTCCAGTTCTGTGGAAAGTTCCACTAAACAGCAGCTCTGGTCTTCTTTCCCAACCAGAGTTGGGCGGTTCTGCCACATCCCATCCATACCTCACTTTGAGGTTCCAATGAGAATTCTGGGCATCAAGAAATGATATTGAGTCAAAAAAAAGCAGGTCACCATCTGCAGTCAGGAGCTGATTATAAGATCCAGCTGGATTCTTCATAATTGGTCTGGCACAAATAATGCCCCTATTTTATTACAAAATCTTTTATTACAAAATCATAAGCATGTAATGCAGTAACATAACAATATCACACTCAAGCACACCATATGACATTTTAGGTAGTTCAATTGAAAACTATGAATTATTATATACAGATTATTATCCTACGAAACACATTCAAGCCGGCCTTACTTCTGCTGGACCCTGTATTTCTCCCCACAGGAAGCCCACATCCACAGCCGGGTTGCTTCTTACTTCAAGACCCTCAAATCCATTCCCAAGATGCTCTCATCCTGAGACCTTTATACCTACATCCCTCCTCACCAAATGACCCCCAAGCCATAGCCATACTCCTGTCTCATTCCAATACCTTTAAATTTTTAATCTCTCCAAAGAAACCTAAGTCCACAACATAGGGTGGGAGGCCTTGTCACTCAGAGACTCCAAATCGTAAACTCAGGGGTCATACATGAAAAAATTATTGAAAATTCAGTTCTGCCAATTCGCTACTGTCACCCCAACTCCACAGCCTTGGCAAGACACCACAGAAGGAGCCACAAATTCAGTCTTCGGCCCACTCCCTGTTATTCCGCCAAGGAGGACCTGCCTCCTCTTAGGTTGGCAGCATCCCAAGCAATGCAGTGGAACACAGTCAGGAGTGTAGTTGGAACGTGACATGAGACAGTTACATAATCAGAAACAAAATCCACCCCTCCGTCTCAGGAAGTATAAAGGCAAAGTATCCCAGCCATCACCATCTCACTGTCACTCTCAGTGCCACCATGCTGGCCTCAGGGCTGCTCCTAGTGGCTTTGCTGGCCTGCCTCACTATAATGATCTTGATGTCTGTCTGGCAACAAAGGAAGCTCTGGGGAAAGCTGCCTCCTGGCCCACCTGCATTGCCCTTCATCGGCAACTACCTGCAGCTGAACACAGAGCAGATGTACAACTCCCTCATGAAGGTGTCAGGAGGCAGGGAGATGGGTGGTAGGGTGGGGCTGGGGCCCTCTGCAGTCTGGCTGGGATTTGGTGGCAGGGGATTGGAAAGGGTGGACTGAAATCTTAGGAACGGGGCGTTTTGAAAGTTTAGTGTCAGGGTCCTAGCCAGGAAAGACCAGCTCTTGGGATGTCCAGTCCCTTGACTATCAGAACTTGGGCAAAATGCATGCCACTCTGTGAGGGCTGGGTACAGAGCCAGTTGAGACTTGAGGCTGCGTGCACTCACCGCTCCCGTCCCCCTCCATCAGATCAGCCAGCGCTACGGTCCCGTGTTCACGGTCCACTTGGGCCCCCGGCGTGTTGTGGTGCTGTGTGGCCACGAGGCTGTGAAGGAGGCTCTGGTGGACCAGGCGGACGAATTCAGTGGGCGAGGCGAGCAGGCCACCTTTGACTGGCTCTTCAAAGGCTATGGTGAGGGGGATCCTGTGTGGGGGCAATGTGGTCAAGCACAGATGGCCTCTATTTCCCCAGCGTTCTTCTGCCAACTGACCCAGCCACTCAGGGCTGTGTCAGAGCCCTTCCTCTCCATCCCTGTCTCTATCACTATTTATCCCTGTGACCCCTCCGACCTTTCTCAGTGTGTCTGCATCTCCCTGCTTCTCTCTGCCCCATCTCCCAGCTCTCTCAGTACAGTCTCTTCTCTCTGTATCTCCTAGAAGCTCTTGGGTTTTTGCTTTGGAGGCCTGGTCCTATATCTCCATGGTTCCTCTTGTCTTATTCTCCTCATTTTTTTGTGCTTCTCCATGATTCTATCTGCATCTCCCTGCCTCCCTTTTTTCTTTGTCTTAGAAACTCTCATTATTTGTGTTTCAAGATCCTCATACCTCCATTTCTTCGTAATAATCTGCTGACTCCAGACCTTCTCTGTTTCTCTGTGTATATTTTTCGACATTCTCCACTTCATTTTTAGAATCCTTCTCAATTTTTACTCCCACCTCCCAGATCTCTGGAGATCTCACTTTCCCACTTCCCTCCACTCTCTCTCTCTCTCTACCTGTCAGTGTCTCTGCATCGCACTGTTTCCATGGGCAACCATCTTTCACCTTTCCTTCTGATTTCCTTCCAACTTGGTCTCTGTCTCTTTTGGTATTTCTCTGTTGCCATTCTCTACCTGTCTCTCTCTCTCTGCCCACCCCTGTCAGGCCCCGCCCCTCTCTAAGCCCACTCCCGACTCCTACCCTCCCTCACCAGGCGTGGCTTTCGCAAATGGGGAGCGCGCCAAGCAGCTCCGGCGCTTCTCCATCACAACGCTGCGGGACTTCGGAGTGGGCAAGCGGGGCATCGAAGAGCGAATTCAGGAGGAGGCAGGCTTCCTCCTCCAGGCCTTACGGGACACGGGCGGTGAGCCAGGGACCCCAGGGGACAGAGGAAGAAAACGCCCTGCATGGACAGGCGCTTTCTCACCTGGGAAGGGAACTGGGTTGGGGGACGGTGTGCCTCGAATTCACAGACTGGCATCAGATCACCAAGTTCACTCCCCCAAATCGCTTCTCACTCACCGACCCCACACCACCTCCCAGGCGCCTTCATAGACCCCACCTTCTTCCTGAGCCGAACTGTCTCCAATGTCATCAGCTCCATTGTCTTTGGGGACCGCTTTGACTATGAGGACAAAGAGTTCCTGTCACTGCTGCGCATGATGCTGGGAAGCTTCCAGTTCACAGCTACATCTACAGGGCAGGTAACCAGTCCCACCCTGGCTCATCGCTGACCCCCCCACAACCAACCAACTGCTCTCCCACATGGACTCAGGTGCCCCAAATCCTATCCTTTCTAGGCAGGGTCCGCTCAAATCCAGTCTTCTCCCTTGCACAACCCAACCCAGAAGAGGTGCCCCAAACCCACTCACTCTCCAATACCTGGCTATCTCAGCTATACTTCCCCTGCAAAAACAGAAAGGCACTGAAGGGAAGAAGGAAAAAGGAAGAAAAGGAGGGAGGAAGGAATTCTAGATATGTATCCCAACCCAACTGACCTAAATTCTAGGACAAGGGACTTCACACTTAATTCACATGAACACTTAGATATGTACTCCATCCAACCCCAGGTAAATACCTAAACATCAGGACAGGTGCCTTTAAACCAGTGCCTCCCTTGCCCTAGGACAAGTCCCACTCCCATTTGATGATGTCCATCAACACGTGTCCTTCCTTTTCCTGCCCTTCTCCATGCCCCTCCCTCAGCTCTATGAGATGTTCTACTCAGTGATGAAACACCTGCCAGGGCCACAGCAACAGGCATTTAAGGAGCTTCAGGGGCTGGAGGACTTTATAGCCAAGAAGGTGGAGCAGAACCAACGCACGCTGGATCCCAACTCCCCGCGGGACTTTATTGACTCCTTCCTCATCCGCATGCAGGAGGTACATGTCAGCAGCCAGTGCTGAGAGGTCCAAAGCCAAGCAGAGAGAAGTCACAGTGCAGGTGGGAGAGAAAGAGGCCCACTCATTTTGCCCATTACATCACAATAATCCTCACAACTCCATGAATTAACCATCACTGCCTCTCTACTGAGCCCTGAGCCCTCAGCCATGGGCTGGAATTGTGTGTGCAAATCATAAGCACAATCACATCTATAACACTGTCAAGCAACAGGCACTGGTTTAACAACTTTATGGTTTTCACCTATGTAACACTCACAACAGTTGTTGTAGAGGCTCTAATGTGATCTCGATTTTAGGAATGAGGAAACTGAGACCCAGAGGGTATAAGTGCCATGCCTGAGGCCACACAGTGAGGAAGCAGTGGAACCTAGCTCAAACCCTGGTCTCTCAGACTCTAAGGCTGGTGCTTTTAGCCACCATGCTCTTACCTTTCATTCCCTGGTTATCAGGTAACCTGTGTGGACAGGTGACCTGGTTTTACCATGTGACATCTCTGGGTCCCCAGTCCAAGCTGGATGTCAGTCTCCTTTCTTCACAGATAGGAGATGGGGCTTTATGGAGTCTGAAGTTCAAGGTGAAAGGATCAGGGAGTGGATTCTCCTTCATAAATTGCAAGGTTTTGGGGGAAAGAATAGAGTACAGCTGCTTAAATACCTGTCTGTGTTTGAGAAAATATCTCTTCAACTCTCTCTCACGCAATCTATCATGATCTGTCTACCTCTCTTTCTCATTCACTGTCTGTCTCTACCCATCCCTTTCTACATATTTCTACAATTAAAAAGTGGCAACTCAGCTGGTAATTAAAGGACAGAAACCCAGCTGGGTAAAGCGTGTGAGAAGAGCATTGGGGCAGATACAGCAGCCTTGTAAAAGGCCTGACACAACTAGGGTCCTTCTTCCCACCTTTGGAATCTGAGAGCACTGGTGAGTTGGCTAGGCCTGAAGCAGTCCCTCCCTGCAGGAACAGAAGAACCCCAACACAGAGTTCTACTTGAAGAACCTGGTAATGACCACACTGAACCTTTTCTTTGCGGGCACCGAGACGGTCAGCACAACCCTGCGTTATGGCTTCCTCCTGCTCATGAAGCACCCAGATGTGGCAGGTAAGGCTGGACGGTGCAAGGAAGCAAAGGCCACAGACTCTCATAATTCCTCTGAGCCCACTGTACCTCCTCACCCCTCAAATCCCTGGGCCCTCAAATACATCCTGCTAACCAGACACTAGGTCATGACATTCAGCTAAAACAATCTGAAGTGCTTAGTAAATAGTTCGTGTGCTGAGCCCACCAAGGGCCCACTACCTGCCCCTCCAGACCATTCCCCAAGTCTTCTTCCTCCCAGCTTCCCCCAGGATTCTGGCACAACCAGGTTATCAGGACCCAGTGCCAACAATGTCTATGGACAACCTGTTTTGAATGATCTGTGTCCGTGACACACACTAAGTCATGCCTGTCATATATCCAGCTGTATAGATTTGGATTATCTTCCCTGCCCAGAGACCCCTAGGTCCCTAAACATATTCTCCCCTATCCCCAGCCAAGGTCCATGAAGAGATTGACCGGGTGATTGGCAAGAACCGGCAGCCCAAGTTCGAAGACCGAGCCAAGATGCCCTACACAGAGGCAGTAATCCACGAGATCCAAAGATTTGGAGACATGATCCCCATGGGCCTGGCCCGTAGAGTCACCAAGGACACCAAGTTTCGGAACTTCCTGCTCCCCAAGGTACTAGAATACATGGAGCTCAAACCTGCTCCCTGAGACCCAACACCCCACCCTCCTCACAGGCTTCCCATTGCCTGTCTGACTCCCTCAACTGTAGACTTCCTCAATCACATGTCCCTTCAACTTTCCCACTCAGAGGCACCTGAATCCCGTTTGTACCTAAGACCTCTTCCCTTAAATCTTAGGTACATATGAACTCCATGTCCCCCAAATTTTGTGTCGTGGAGACATTATCCTCACTTCCCCAGGCTTGCCTATCTCTGGGACATGACTCTTATGGCCCCCAAACATTCTGCCTTGAGATACTTGACCCCATGTCCCCCAAACCTCCTACCCCAGGGAAGATCCCAACTCCCATGCCTCCATTCTCCTCACCTAGGCACCCAAATACCCCCTCTAACTCCATGAGCTCTCAGCACACACTTTCCCCTCCTGCTTATCAAAATCCCTCCCACCTCCCCACCAGGGCACCGAAGTGTTTCCGATGCTGGGCTCCGTGCTGAGGGACCCCAAGTTTTTCTCCAACCCTCTTGATTTCAACCCTCAGCACTTCCTAGATGAGAAGGGGCAGTTTAAGAAGAATGATGCTTTTGTGCCCTTCTCCATAGGTAAGAGACCACCATGTGATGCCAGCCACCAGTCACACCAAAAGGGGCCCCTTCATCCCAGCTCCCCTCTCTGAGGTGTAGCCTAGTATCTTTCTCCAGCTTGGAAGTCTTTCTTATGATCTAACCTGCAGCCAACCAACTGCAAACCTCATAACTACCAACTACCTAAGCCCAGGCAGAAAGAAAGGGATGATTGTACCCATTTCAGACATGAGAAAAGTCAAGGCCCAGAGTGACTCAGAGGCTTCTCCAAGGTGACTTAAATTCTTCAAATTCCTAAGAAGGAGATGGCAGCACAGTAGCCATATTAGTGTGTTTCTGAGGAAGGGTCATGTAAATTCCTATTGCTACATCCTGATTTGACTCATCCCCATGCCATGTACAAGGGAAACTGAGGCTAAGGGAGGTTATGGGACTTCTTTGAAAGTCTCTCAGGCCTTGACATTCAGTCCCCTCCTCCCCGGGAGGATGCAGCCTGGATGGGGAGAGGAGAGAGGTGGCCAAGAGAGTGGGCCTCACCTCCTCCCACCCTGTCTTTTCAGGAAAGCGGTACTGTTTTGGAGAAGGCCTGGCTAGAATGGAGCTCTTTCTCTTCCTCAGCACCATCATGCAGAACTTCCACTTCAAGTCCCCGCAGCCACCCCAGGACATCAATGTGTCCCCCAAACATGTGGGCTTTGCCACCATCCCACCTAACTACACCATGAGCTTCCTGCCCCGCTGAGCTAGACCTGCCACTTCCCCTACAAATGTACAGGGCTAGTGGGAGAGCAAACTGGGGAGGGGTGTGGCCTGGGTGGGGCTAGAAGTAGGGGCGGGGCTATGATGCTAGCCAGAGAGCTGGAGCAAACGAAGGTGCAAGGTGGATAGGAGAGGAAGAAAAAACTGATGGGCTGTCTGTTCACCTTGCTGGAGAGTGAGCTTTCAGAGCTGGGATGAAAGGAAGGGAAACTTTACGCAGTACTATAAATGACAATAATAACAGCTAGTATCTATTGACATGTACTCTGTGTCAGCTCTATGCTCAAATCATGACACACTCACTGCCCTTGATAATCACAAACCTATGAAACGGCAACTGTGTGTATGCCCATGTTATGAGAGATACAGCTGATTTTCAGCAAGTCTCTCTCTGAGATCTGACAGAACACAATAAATGCTCAGCAGTTCCTTGAACTCAGATCTGCGCAGGGATGGCTACCCTTAGCCTACTGAACTTTGGGTAGGTTCTTAAAAGGCACCTCTTCCTCGAGTAAGAAACAACAACTTAGTGTAGTATTATAGGACATAAACGGCTCTGTCCAAGGATTTTCCCAGAGTCCTGGCAGGCAGCCAACCTGCTTCCACACATTCGCCTATGCTCTTGCTCATTCGTGCACATTTTATATGCCAGGGCAGAGTTGTCAGAGAAGGCTCACCGTGTGAGCCAGGTGATGGAGTCTAAGATATTGGGCTCCTGCTAGTGGCTCTGTGTGGAGGAGGGCTCAGAAAAGGAACATGGCTGCTGTCTGCAGTTCTGTCTGGGAAGAAACTCCCCCCCAGCTCTTGTCCTGTTGCCAGACACTTCAGTTCTGCCTCATATATCACTGGTGACCTTCAAGGTGCTGTCCCCATGGTGGAGCCTGGAGGGAGTGAGTCTGAGTAAGTCCGTGTCTGCGGCCCTCCTAGAGGAGAAGCCTGAATACCTCACTGACCCAAGCCCCACCGGTTTTTACAGCCAGAAGTTATGGGGACTTAGCTCCTGGCACTGGAACCCTGGGCTGGCTGGTCTGGTGTGGGACTGGGATGCTTCACTCCTGAGATGTCACCCCAATTTATATCCACCACATATGGGAATGGGACCAGCCCCATTCCATATCTCCCTGTCTCTGCCCTTCCGCCCTTCCTATCCATCTGTATGAAGGTTGTTTCTTTAATTTCTTAGTTGTCAGACTTCCATACAGCTCACGTTTTCTGATGGTTGTGAGTGATAGTTGTTCTGTAGTTTAGCTGAACTTTTGCTGTGGTTGTGTGATGAGGAGAGCCATGTTTCCCTACCTCTCCATCTTTACCAGAAGCTGGAAAACAGAATGTTAATATTCTTTTTTCTTTGTTTTACAATTTTACATTGTATTTATTAGTTTTTAGAGAGAGGGGAAGGGAAGAGAAAAGAGAGAGACACACTGATGTGAGAGAGAAACACTGATTGGTTACCTCTGGAATGCCCCCCACTGGGGAATTGGTCCACAACCCAAGCCTGTGCCTGTGACTGGGAATTGAACCTGCGAACTTTTGGTCAAAGGTTGGCTTCAATCCACTGAGCCACACTCACCAGGGCAAAACAAAATACCATTATTTGAAAGACAGAAACAAAAGCTGGGTTAGTTTCGTTACCTTCCAGAAATACTCAATGTGATGATGTTCCCCTGAATCAGGCTCATTCTCTCAGACCTGTCTACACTTTCCAAATCACCTGCGTGTTTCATGCTTGAAAGTGGGAGCGTTCAGAAAATACGGCACACGGGGAACTCCAACATTAGTACAGGTAAAAGGTGAGTTTACAATCACAACTATGTTCAAAGGTTAATTTTCTAGAAATTCCTGTTAGTTGATCAAAAGCACAAAGGAACAGAAGGAAAGTTTTGATGAGGAAGTTAAACCATGCATTTCAGTAAGTTCTTCTGGTCACAGAACACAGGGTGAGCCGCAGGTTGGAGAAGCCAGTTGGAGTAGCCCCTGCAACTCTTGTGACACGGTGGGTCCCAGCTGAGTCACAAAGGGCATCTCAGTGGGAGCTTTATCTGTTAGGCTTCTTGCTTACATCACTAAGCAGCCAAATGGTCAGTTCTTTTCTGCTGTATGATGAACATGCAGAAAAGTCAATATTTCTAAGAGTGATATTTTTAACTGCAGCCATTGAAAGGTTAACTTTGCTGCAGAGTTGTGTTTTCCTACACTTCATTTTTCTAAAGATATATTTATTTTTAGAGAGAGAGGAAGGGAGGGAGAAAGAGAGGGAGAGAAAGGTCAACGTGTAGTTGACTGTCCCACATGCCCTGTGGGGACCTGGCCTGAGAATCCAACCAGCGACCTTTTGGTTCACAGGGCAGCACTCAATCCACTGAGCCACACCAGGCAGCGTGCATTTGGCTAAATTATACTACGATGAATGTATTCCCTTATTGAGTAATAATTCCCTTATTTGAGAAAAGAGAGAAGGAACAACTTTGAAAGGGTAAAAGTGCTCTTTCCCTATGGGTGGTGTAGGGCAGTGGGTGACGACACAGAGAACGAGACTTAATTCCATTTTACAGGATAGGAGCTCCTGTCACTTTCCCGCTTTCTGGCACAGTCGGCAACACACTTGCACCTGATGGAAAACAAAGCACTTGTTGGCCAGATTCATGGGGCTTTTTTATTTTTTTTCTTTTGCACTGGAAGCAGTAGTAGTGCCAGGATTGACCTTCATGGGCCACCACACTGGAGCCTTCACCAAACCCAGTGATGGGGTTCTTGCATCCAGCACACTTCTTGGAAACAAGGTCCATGTAGACATCCACACAGTAATACTGGTCCTCCGCAGTGGTGAAACACTGCCCAGCCAGCTTCTTAGAGCAGGTAACACACACAAAGCACTCGGCATGCCAGCGTTCACCCTCGTAAGTGACTCTTCCAGGTGTGATGGCCATGTTGCATTTCACGCAATGCTTGGCAAATTTGGCCTCATGGCAAGTCATGCAATAGAAGTCCCCCCTTTAGGGAAGAAGCTCCCAGTCTCAACGACTGACTTGCACTTGCTGCTGGTGAAGGAGTCTTTGTGCCAGATGGTCCCCTTAGACCCTGCCTCTAATCTGCTGCTACAAGGGGCTTGAAGCAGCCCTTGGACTTGGGGGAGTCCTCTTGCATGGTGCACTTGTTGCACAGGCTTTTGTTGTCCTTGGACACAAAGGTCACTTTGGCCAAGGGGTGCAGGCCCCTGTCACAGTGGTAGCAGGTGTCATGCCACTAGCCGTTGTTATAATGCATCTCCTTGGAGTGGGCACCAGTGGGCTTGCCATGTTCCATGCAGGTGCTGGCACAGAATGTGTCCGAGCACTTCAGCAACAGTGGTGGGCATCCTTCTGCAAGCACTTCTTCCCCTGCCGGGGGTCCCTGTGGTGGTGGCAGGCGAGTTTCTCAGCCATGGTGCTCACCCAGCCCCAGGGGGGATCTCACACTAGATGTGTGCACAGTGGGATGTATTTGGCAGGGATTGGATATAATATTCTAGGACTTCCAATATGCCGCCTGAGGATGCTTGGCAGTGCAGCTGTCCTGGCAGGGGGCCTCCATCTGCACCGAGACTGCCTGGGGCCAGCGGCAGCGGTAGTGTTGGCAGCAGACTCTGACCACTTTACTTTCTGGCACTGCAATATGTTCCTGTATCACCTTCCATTTTTCCTGCCCCAGTCTGGAATCAAGCACTTCTCCAAGGAGTCCTGTCTCCTCTAAGCTAGTGACAGGTGAGGGAGAGGAGTTTGGGTGGATCGAAATGAGAGCTCCTGTCTACCAAGGGCCTCTCCACTCTGAGAGTCCCTTGTTAACCCATGAAAGGTTTAGAAGGGGTTAGAATCATTGCATTCTAGAACCTGAGAATCCCAGACCCACCTTATTAAGACTGATATACCTGGATTCCTGCAGAAGAAAGAACAAAGAAATTACCCCACCTCCTCCAAATCCTTTCCTGAGTCCACTTTCTACCTGTCCTCATGCTGGGATGAATGGTGGTCTCTCTCCTCCTCCATTTCTGGGCACAAGGAGCTCCATGCAGAAGAGAACACTCATATTGCCCCGAGCCTTCTCCATTACAACCCTGGGGACTCAGAGACACTTGGGCTGACATGCAAACAGTTCATGGCATTGGGAAAGTGGCTTCTTTATCAATCACAGACCTGGAGAGTTGACCTGGGGCTGGAAGCAGAGATAGGGGAACTGAAGGCAGACTTAAGATGCTGGAGATTTTGGTGGAGCAGGAGAGGAGCCTCCTCCCATGGGCACATCAGCGTGGGTGAGAAGACACCACTGAGCAGGTCCCCTAGTTTCAGCAATGCTGGACTGGAGAAGAATAGACAAAGGAGAAATTGGGGGGAGGGCACACTTGGAAGAAAGTCATAGGCAAAATGGAACAGTTCCAGATATTGCACCTCAGTGGCAGAGTTGACAGAGAGTGTTATTATTATTATTACTGTTATTACCATTATTATTAATCCTCACCCAAGGGTATGTTTATTGATTTGACAGAGAGAGAGAGAGAAACATTAATTGGTTGTCTCCCACAGGTCCATATGTGCCTGGGGGCTCGAACTCTCAACCTAGGTAGATGCACTGATGGGAGTCAACTTGAAGCCTTTTGGTGTATAGGACTTCACTCTACTCAGTCCAGCCACCCAGCCAGGGCTGTCAGGGAGTATTACTGAAGGACTATGAGTAAAGGCAGCTTGCATAGCAGGAAGCACCAGAGACCCTGGGTATAAGCACAGAAGCTTTGCAGAACTGCCTGGGGGTGGGGGCAGTGAAGAGAGAAGCACAGCTGGAAGACATCAGGAAGGGAGACATCACACATGGGCAGCAAACTCAAGCTCCTGGAAGTGGAAGGTTCCAGAGGTGGGAGTGAAAGACAGATGGAGAAGGGGGCCCCAGGAACCAGAGGAGAGACAACAGCCATGGTCAGGAGGACCGGCCAAGGCCGTGGCTATTGTCTGCTGGAGCTGACAGTGCTGCCTACTTTAGATGGGGCACTGCTCTGAGCTCCAGTCCCCTCCCAGCCCAAATCACTTGCTGCTGACCTACCTGTCAGGTCCCCAGGAGAATTGAAGTGTGGGGCTTGGGTATCACAGGGCTTTGAATGCTAGTCTGTGGGGCCTAGATCTGTTTCCTAGGTCCCTGAACAAGGTTGCTGAGCATTGGGTCTCATTGCTCAGTGTTCAACTCTCCAGTGACTAGTAGAGATGAGCTGAGGAAGCTCCTGGCTGAGATTGAGGCAGAAACCCTCAGGTTGTCTGTGATCAGAGGACAGGAGAGCCGAGTTTATTGGGAAGCAAGTGAGAGGTGCAACAGGGGAGGGGCGGCTCCTCTGTCTGAACTGGGCTCCGTGATCACAACCCTGTCACTTTCCTCCTGAACCACTGCATCACTGCATCACTGCTTCACTGCACACCTCCTCCTCCTGCCTCTAGTTTTCACCTCCTCAATGAAGCCAGAGGAGGCTTTCCTAATATGACTGTGTCTTTAATGCATTCACTAATGAAGTGAACTGATACTGATCGAGGACCAACTATCTACAGCACTGGCCATACAGCAAACAATGAAACAGAAAAATACGCCCTGCTTTCACAGAGCCGACATTCTAGTTGGGCTATGCCCTGTGTAGGTGAGAATATTTTCTGGGTCAGTGCCCAAGTGGAATTGCTGGGTCACAGTGTGTGTGCAACTTCGACTCAGCTAGGTATTGCAAAGTGCTCTGCGACGTGGCTGAAGTACTTTACACTCCCACCAACCGTGTACAAAGATCCTCTGTTGTCCTTCAATACTTGATCCTATCAATTATAAAATTTTGCCAATCTGATGAGTGGGAAATTGTTATCTCATTTTTATTTACTTTTCTCCAAATGGCTGTTGTGTTGAACATTTCCTGTGTGTAGTCAGTCCATTTAAGTTCCTCCTCTGTGAGCTGCCTCTTAATATATTTGTTTTTATTCTACTTGTTTAGAGAAGTTTGTTATTTAGTCTAATCGTTTTTTGGAAGGGCTCAGCCCCTTTTTTTTTTTTTTTTTTTTTTTAATTTTTTTTATTGTTATGCAATTACAGTTGTATGCCTTTTCTCCCCATCCCTCTACCCCACCCCAGGTGAACCCACCTCCCTCCCCCCTCTCCACCCTCCCCCTTGGTTTTGTCCATGTGTCCTTTATAGTAGTTCCTGTAATACCCTCTTCCCACTATCCCCGCCCCCACCCCCCACCCCCGCCCTGGCTATTGTTAGATTGTTCTTAACTTCAATGTCTCTGGTTATATTTTGTTTGCTTTTTTCTTCTATTGCTTATGTTCCAGTTAAAGGTGAGATCATATGGTACTTGTCCCTCACTTCCTGGCTTATTTCACTTAGCATAATGCTCTCCAGTTTCATCCATGCTGTTGCAAAGGGTATAAGCTCCTTCTTTCTCTCTGCTGCGTAGAATTCCATTGTGTAAATATACCATAGTTTTTGGATCCACTCGTTTGCTGATGGGCACTTCGGTTGCTTCCAGTACTTGGCTATTGTAAATTGTGCTGCTATGAACATTGGGGTGCACAGATTCTTTTGGATTGGTGTTTCAGGTTTCTTAGGGTATAATCCCAGCAGCGGAATTACTGGGTCAAATGGCAGTTCCATTTTTAGTTTTCTGAGGAAATTCCATATTGTTTTCCACAGTGGCCTCACCAGTCTGCATTCCCACCAACAGTGCACAAGGGTTCCCTTTTCTCCACATCCTCTCCAACATTTGTTTGTGGATTTGTTTATGTTGGCCATTCTGACTGGTGTGAGATGATACCTCATTGTGGTTTTAATTTGCATCTCTCTGATGGCTAGTGATGCTGAGCATCTTTTCATATGTCTCTGGGCCCTCTGTATGTCTTCCTTGGAGAAGTGTCTGTTCAAGTCCTTTGCCCATTTTTTAATTGGGTTGTTTGTCTTCCTGGAGTGGAGTCGAGTGAGTTCTTTATATATTTTGGAGATCAGGCCCTTGTCTGAGGTATCGTTGGCAAATATGTTTTCCCATACTGTTGGTACTCTTTGTAATTTGGTGCTGTTTTCTTTAGCCATGCAGAAGCTTTTTATTTTGATGAGGTCCCATTTGTTTATTCTTTCCTTTATGTCCCTTGCTTTAGGGGATGTGTCTGTGAGGATGTTGCTGCGTGGAATGTCTGAGATTTTCCTGCCAATGTTTTCCTCAAGGACTTTTATGGTGTTACGGCTTATATTTAAGTCTTTTATCCATCTTGAGTTTATTTTCGTGTATGGCGTAAGTTGGTGATCGAGTTTCATTTTTTTGCACGTAGCTGTCCAGATCTCCCAACACCATCTGTTGAAGAGGCTGTTTTTGCTCCATTTTATGCTCCTGCCTCCTTTGTCAAATATTAATTGATCGTATAGACTTGAGTTTATTTCTGGGCTCTCTATTCTGTTCCATTGGTCTATGTGCCTGTTTTTATGCCAGTACCAGGCTGTTTTGATTACAGTGGCCTTGTAATACAGTTTGATATCAGGTATTGTGATCCCTCCTGCTTTGTTCTTCTTTCTCAAAATTGCTGCAGTTATTTGGGGTAATTTATGGTTCCACATGAATTTCTGCAATGTTTGTTCTATATCTGTGAAATATGTCATGGGTACTCTAATAGGGATTGCATTGAATCTATAAATTGCTTTGGGTAGTATGGCCATTTTGATAATGTTGATTCTTCCAATCCATGAACATGGTACATGCTTCCATTTGTTTGTATCTTCCTTAATTTCTTTCTTCAGTGTTGTGTAGTTTTCTGAGTACAGGTCTTTTACCTCCTTGGTTAGGTTTATTCCTAGGTACTTTATTTTTCTTGTTGCTATATCGAATGGGATTTTTTTCCTGATTTCTGTTTCTGCAGTTTCGTTGCTGGTGTACAGGAATGCCTTTGATTTCTGGGTATTGACTCTGTATCCAGCTGTTTTGCCAAATTCATTTATTAGGTCGAGTAGTTTTTGAGTGGAGTCTATAGGGTTTTCCATGTACACTATCATGTCGTCTGCAAACAGTGACAGTTTCATTTCCTCCTTTCCAATTTGGATGCCTTTTATTGCTTTTTCTTGTCTGATTGCTGTGGCTAGGACTTCCAATACTATGTTGAATAGGAGTGGTGAGAGAGGGCATCCTTGTCTAGTTCCTGATCTTAGTGGGAAAGCTCTAAGTTTTTGTCCATTGAGTGTGATGTTGGCTGTAGGTCTCTCATATATGGCCTTAATTATGTTGAGGACTGCTCCCTTTATTCCCACTTTGCTGAGTGTTTTTATCAGAAATGGGTGCTGTATCTTATCAAATGCTTTTTCCGCATCTATTGATATGATCATGTGATTTTTGTCTTTGCTGTTGTTGATGTGATGTATTATGTTTATTGATTTGCGAATATTGTACCATCCTTGCATCCCTGGGATGAATCCCACTTGGTCATGGTGGATGATCTTTTTAATATATTGCTGGATGCGGTTTGCTAATATTTTGTTGAGAATTTTAGCGTCTATGTTCATCAGCGATATTGGCCTGAAGTTTTCTTTCTTCGTTGTGTCTTTATCTGGTTTTGGGATTAGGATGATGTTGGCTTCATAAAAAGAGTTTGGGAGTCTTCCATCAGTTTGGATTTTTTCGAATAGTCTGTGAAGGATAGGGGTTAGTTCTTCCTTAAATGCTTTGTAGAAATCTCCTGTGAAACCATCTGGTCCAGGGCTTTTGTGTGATGGGAGTTTCTTGATGACTGCTTCAATTTCCTTTGCTGATATTGGTCTGTTCAGGTTTTCTGCTTCTTCTTCATTCAGTTTTGGAAGATTATATTTTTCTAGAAATTTGTCCATTTCATCTAGGTTTTCAAATTTCTTAGCATACAGGTCTTCATAGTAATTTCTTATGATCCTTTGTATTTCTGTGGTATCAGTTGTAATCTCTCCACTTTCATTTCTAATTCTGTTTATTTGGATCCTCTCTCTTTTCTTTTTGATGAGCCTACTTAAAGGCTTGTCAATTTTGTTTATCTTTTCAAAGAACCAGCTCCTGGATTCATTGATCCTTACAATTGTGCTTTTAGTCTCTATGTCATTTAGTTCTGCTCTGATCTTGGTTATTTCCTTCCTTCTGCTTGCTCTGGGCTGTTTTTGTTGTTGTTCCTCCAGTTCTTGTAGGCGTAGGGTTAGGTTGTTTGTGTGAACTGTTTCTAACTTCTTAAGGTAGGCCTGTATTGCTATGAACTTCCCTCTCAGGACTGCCTTTGCTGTGTCCCATAGGTTTTGGGTTGTTGTGAGTTCGTTTTCATTTGTTTCCAGGAAGTTTTTGATTTCTTCCCTAATCTCGTTCTTGACCCATTCATTGTTTAATAGCATGCTATTCAGTCTCCATGCTTTTGAGTGTTTTGGGTTTTTACCCTTGGCGTTGGTTTCTAGTTTCAGACCCTTGTGGTCAGAGAAGATGCTTGATATGATTTCAATTTTCTTGAATTTGTTGAGGCTTGCTTTGTGTCCTATCATGTGGTCTATCTTTGAAAAAGTTCCATGGACACTTGAAAAGAACGTGTATTTTGCTTCTTTGGGATGAAAAGCTCTGTATATATCAGTTAAGTCCATTTCCTCTAAGGTATTGTTAAGTGACACAATATCTTTGTTGATCTTTTGTTTGGAAGACCTGTCCATTTTTGATAGTGGGGTGTTAAAATCCCCTACTATAATTGTGTTGCTGTCAATATCTTTCTTGAAATCCTCCAAGATTTTCTTTATGTATTTGGGTGCTCCTATGTTGGGTGCATATATATTTACAATGTTTATGTCTTCTTGGTGGATTCTTCCTTTGAGTATTATGAAGTGACCTTCTGGGTCTCTCTTTATGGCCCTTCTTTGGAAGTCTATTTTGTCTGATATGAGTATTGCTACCCCTGCTTTTTTTTCCTGTCCGTTTGCTTGGAAAATTTGTTTCCAGCCCTTCACTTTCAGTCTGTGTAAGTCTTTTGTCCTGAGATGGGTTTCTTGTAGGCAGCATATGTGTGGGTCATGTTTTCTTATCCATTCAGCTGTTCTATGTCTTTTGATTGGAGCATTTAATCCATTTACATTTAAGGTTATTATCGATAGGTAGTTATTCATTGCCATTATTTCCTACCTGTGTTCCTCTGTCTTTCTCTTTTCCTTCCTTTCCTTAAAGCAGTCCCTTTAGCATCTCTTGCAGAGCTGGTTTGGTGGAGCTGTATTCTTTTAGACTTCTTTTGTCTGGGAAGCTCTTTATTTGGTCTTCTATCTTGATTGAGAGCCTTGCTGGGTAAAGTAGTCTTGGTTGGAGGCCTCTGGTTCTCATTACTTGGAATATTTTTTTGCCATTCTCTTCTGGCTTGGAGCGTTTCCATTGAGAAGTCAGTTGCTAACCTTATCGGGGCTCCCTTGTATGTTACTTCCTTTTTCTCCCTTGCTGCCTTTAAGATCCTCTCTTTGTCTTGGAAATTTGCCATTTTAATTATGATGTGTCTTGCAGTGGGTCTCTTTGGGTTCCTCTTGCTTGGGACTCTCTGTGTTTCCTGGATTTGGGTGACTTTTTCTCTCCTCAGATTAGGGAAATTTTCCATCATTACTTTTTCAAACAGGTTTTCTATCCCTTGCTCTTCTTCTTCTCCTTCTGGTATTCCTATTATACGGATATTGTTACGTTTCATGTTGTCCTGCATTTCCCTTATTGCCTCTTCATTCTTTCTGAGCCTCTTTTCCTTTTCTTGCTCCTTCTGGGTGTTTTTTTCTACTTTATCCTCCAGCTCGCTGATCCGATCCTCTGCTTCATCAAGTCTGCTTTTAATTCCTTCTACTGTGTTCTTCAATTCAGAAATTGTATTCTTCATTTCCGCTTGGCTCTTGTTGATATTTTCTATTTCCTTTTTCATGTTGATATAGTTTGCAGTGAGTTCATTGTAGTTTCCTTGTAGTTTCTGGTAGTTCTCTTTGAGCTCAGAGAGCTCAGTGAGTTTCCTGATGACCATTGCTTTGAACTCAGTATCTGATAGTTGACTTGCCTCTTTTTCGGTTAGTATTCTTTCTGAGACTTCCTCCTTTCCTTTCATTTGGGAATTGTTTCTTTGTCTTCCCATTGTTTGTGAGGTTCTTCTTGTTGGCCTCTGCGTCTTAAATTGCTTTGTTCTGACTCCCTGGATTTATGATATGAACTTCTATGGTAGAATGCCAATGGGATTCGGTGGTGCTGTCTCCTTACTCTCCTGTGCTCACTGGTCTTGAGCTGACGTTTATGTGTTTAACACGGTCTATCTCTAGTCTTTTCAGCACTCCAGGTTTTGTTGTCTCACCTGTGGGAAAAAGAGAAAGGGGGGGCGAAAGAAAAGAAAAAAAAAAAACACACACACACACACAAAACAAACCAAAAGAAAGATGGGAAGGAGGGAAAAAGGAAATAGGAAAGGAGGAAAGGAAGGAAGGAGGGAAGAATAAAGAAAGATCGGAGGCAAGATAAGAAGGAATTTTAGCAAAAATTAAAACATAGAAATAGATAAAAGAAGGCAGGAAGAAGACATAAAAATGGTAAAGGATGGGAGGAAGAAGGAATGAAAAAAAAGAAAAAAAGAGAGAGGAAGAAGGAATTCAGGGGGAAAGGAAAAAAAAAGAAAAAGGATAAAAAAAAAAAAAAAAAAAAACCTTCTGTTGGCTTTAAACCGGTCAGGTTATTTCTGCTGGTGTCCTGTCTGTGCAACGGGAGGGGGTGTTTGGAAGGATTGGTTTCACTTTTCTCTCTTCCTGGGTCACACTCTTCGCTGTTTTGTAAGTGTGGTCCCTGGCAGTCAATCAGTCCGTTGATCAGCCAATCCAGCTGCTTTGGCTCGTGACGCGTGCGCGCGCAGCAGGGGAATCCAGCCGCTTTGGGTCTGTGACGTTATTTTGTGCCCTGAGCGCGTAGCCGGCGGACCAATAGAGACGCCAGGGCTTGGAACGCTGGCGCGCAGGTGGCGGATTCAGCCGCCTTGGGGTTAGGACACTCGCCAGCAGCTTTGTATTTAGAAAACAGGCACTCAGCCGAGGGCTCAGCCCCTTTTACAATCTTACCTGACTGGCTCAGGACCTCCAGAGATGACCTCACTTAGGAGTGACTGTATCAACTGATTTGGGTCTCTAAGTACATCTGCAAAATCCCTTAGTCAGGCAATGCCGCACAGTCAAGGGAGTATATTCTACCATATTTACACATCCCACCCTTACTCAGGGAAATGGGATTATACAAGGGCATGGTCATGGGGGTTCGTTTTTAGAATGCTGACTACCACAAATATTGCAAAAAGTTAAACAGTTTTATTTCTTCCCAAAGGAGCAGTTTTTGTTTACATAGATTGTACTTTTTTCCTGCTGTTGTTTTGGGCTTCCATCATTTATGCTACTATGTTTATTAATTTTACTTTTAACTTTCTTTAAAGATGTTATTTATTTTATTATTAGAGAGGGCGAGGGAGGGAGAAAGAGAGGGAGAGACACATCAGTGTATGGTTGCCTCTCACACGCCCCCCACGGGGGACCTGGCTTGCAAACCACACATATGCTCTTACAAAGAATCGAACCAGCGACTCCTTGGTTTGCAGGCTGGTGCTCAATCCACTGAGCCACACCAGCCAGAGCTACTTTCACCTTTTTAAATGGCTTGGTCTGCTGTTTCTTAGGCTGCTTCCTGGCTTAGGTGCAGTGCTCATTAATTCTCAATTTCTTTTTTTACAAAAAAGATTTTCCTTATTTATATTTAGAGAGAGGGGAAAGGAAAATAAAAAAGGGAAAGAAACTTCAATCTGTGGTTGCCTCTCGCATGCCCTCTACTGGGGTCCTAGCCTGCAACCCAGGCATGTGTCCTGACTGGGAATTAAACCAGCGACCCTTTGGCTCACAGGCTGGCACTCAATCCACTGAGCCACACCAGCCAGCTAATTTCAGTTTTCTTAGTTTCACATATGGCCACTTCCTTCTCAAGTATGCTTTACCTGAATCCTCTTAGTACTCAGCTCTAAACTGTTTTTGTTTGTTTTTGTTTTTTGATTACCGTTGCTGTTCTGTATTATTCATATTAGTCCCAGGTGTACAGCATAGTGGTTAGATATTCACATACTTTACAAAGCGATCTCCCTGGTAGTTCAAGTATCCCCCTGGCGCCGCACATAGTTATTACACTGTTATTGACCATATTCCCTATGCTGTACTTTACGTCCCTGTGACTGTTCTGTAACTACCAATTTGTACTTCTTAATCCCTTCACCCTTTCACCCAGCTCCCAAGTCCCCTTCCCGCTGGTAATCATCGCTTGTTCTCTGCATCTATGAGTATCTTTCTGTTTTGTTTGTTTGTTTATTTTGCTCACTGGATTCCACATATAAGTGAAATCATACGATGTTTGGCTTTCTCTGACTTATTTCCCTTAGCATAATATCCTCTAGGTCCACCCATGTAGTCGCAAATGGCTAAGATTTCACTCTTTTTATGGCCAAGTTAATATTTTTAAATACATTTTATCGATTATGCAATTACAGTTGTCGCATTTTGTTTCTCCCCTTTATTCCACTCTGCCATACACCACCTGTCTCACCTGCATTCCTCCCCCACCCCCTCTTAGTTCATGCCCATGGGAAGAACATATAAGTTCTTTGGCTTTTCCATTTCCTATACTATTCTTAACCTCCCCTTGTCTGTTTTGTACCTACCATTTATGCTTCTTATTCCCTGTGCCTTTTCCCCCATTCTCCCCCCTCCCCCTCCCTGCTGATAACCCTCCATGTGATATCCGTTTCTGTGATTCTCTTCCTCTTCCAGTTGTTTGCTTAGTTTGGTTTTTTGTTTGTTTTAGGTTCAGTTGTTGATAGTTTGAGTTTGTTGTCATTTTACTCTTCATGTATTTGATCATCTTCTTTTTCTTAGATAAGTCTCTGTAACATTTCACATAATAAGGGCTTGGTGATGATGACTTGATCTTATCTTGGGAAGCACTTTATCTGCCCTTCCATTCTGAATGATAGCTTTGCTGGGTAGAGTCATCTTGGATGGAGGTCCTTGCCTTTTGTGAGTTTGAATATTCCTTTGCAGCCACTTCTTGCCTGTAAGGTTTCTTTTGAGAAATCAGCTCATACTGTATGGGAACTCCTTTTTAGGTCAATCTCTCCTTTTCTCTTGCAGCTTTTAAGATTCTCTCCTTATCTTTCATCTTGGCTAATGTAGTTATGATGTGCCTTGGTGTGTGCTTCCTTGGATCCAACTTCTTTGGGACTCTCTGAACTTCCTGGGCTTCCTGGAAGTCTATTTCCTTTTCCAGATTGGGGAAGTTCTCCTTCATTAGTTGTTGAAATAAGTTTTCCATTTCTTGCTCTTCCTCTTCTCCTTCTGGCACCCCTATGATTCACATGTTGGAAAATGTAAAGTTGTTCCTGAGGTTCCTAAGCGTCTACTCATTTTTGTATTCTTGTTTCTTCATTCTGTTCCGGTTGGAAGTTTATTTCTTCCTTATGTTCCAAATCGTTGATTTGAGTCCTGGTTTCCTCCCCTCCGTGTCGGTTCCCTGTATATTTTTCTTTATTTTATTTTGCATAGCCTTCACTTTTTCTCCTTTTGCGACCATAGCCAACCACTTCTGTGAGCATCCTGATTACCAGTATTTTGAACTGTGCATCTGATAGGTTGGCTATCCCTTCATCACTTAGTTCTATTTTTTGTGCTTGATCTGTTCTTTCATGGGAGCATATACCTTTGTTGGGCGTGCCTGTTACAATGTAAAGGGTGGAGACCCAGGTGTTCACCAGGGTGGGGCAACCCAGGTCACTGTATGTACTGCTGTATGTGGGGGAGGGGTCCAAGAGGGATTAATGCTGCTAGCTCGTCTCTCAGTGGGCTTTCAGTCACTTCCCTCACTACCCTCAAGCAAATTGGTCCCATCTGGTGCTGATTCCCATGTGGGTGTGTTTGTGTATGTTCTAGGACCCTGTGGGTCTCTGGAAGGAACTCTCCTATGAAGCACAAAGTTCCTCCTGCCGCCACAGTTGTCACAGGGTTTTTGCAGCAAGAGGTTTTGGGGCTCTATTGCACTGTGCTGGAACCCTGGGTTGTGCAGTCTATCTCACCCCTAGTTGTTCCTCTCGGTTTATGCGCATGCAAATGTGGGACTGCCCAGTCTGCCAGCTGCTGCCTCACCTGCCTGCTCTTGGAGCCACCGCCTTGCTGTGTATCCTCTATGCCCAGCTACCCGACTCTGCCCCTCCAGCCCCTCCAGGAAAAATGAATGTTTCTTTTTTCACTCCTTGGGTGTCGGACTTCCATACCACTAGATTTTTCTGGCAGTTCTGGTTATTTTTTATTTTTAAATTTGTTGTTGTCCTACTTTTGGTTGTGCGACGAGGTAAAGTGTATCTACCTACACCTCCATCTTGGCCAAAGTCTCCTAAGTAAATATTTTATATTTCCAGTATGATTTTTCCTTGATCTATCCATTATACAGCAGTATGTTTTAAAATTTCTACGCATTTTGGTGTTTGTTGTTCTCTTCTTTCTTATTTCCACTGTTTTAGATCTTCACCTGATGATGTTTACTGATTTTAGAGGGACTGGGTGGGAGGGAGGGAGACTGGGGGCTGGGGGGAGAGAAAGAGAGAGAGAGAGAGAGAGAGAGGGAGAGAGAGAGATAGGGAGAGAGAATGAATCAAATATTGATGTGAAAGAGAAACATCAGTTGGTTGGCTCCCGTAT